>NW_024081312.1:848054-917729 GCF_003009895.1 Hyaena hyaena | reverse complement strand
TGGGTAAATTCCTAGCAGTGCTATTGCTGGGTCTTAGGGGAGTTCTATTGTTCATTTTTTGAGCAACTTCTACACTGTTTTCCAAAGGGACTGCACCAGTTTACATTCCCACCAACAGTGTAGGAGAGCGCCCATTTATCCACACCTTTGTCAGCATCTATAGTCTCCTGATTTGTTAATTTCAGCCACTCTGATCAGCATGAGGTGGTATCTCAGTGTGGTTTTAATTTGTATTTCCTTGATGATGAGGGACACTGAGCATCATTTCATATGTCTGTTGGCCACCTGGATGTCCTCTTTGGAGAAGTGTCTGTTCATATCTTCTGCCCATTTCTTCACTGGATTATTTGCTTTTTCTGGTGTGGAGTTTGGTGAGTTCCTTATAGATTTTGGATACGAGCCCTTAATCTGATAGGTCATTTGCAACTATCTTTTCCCATTCCTTTGGTTGCCTATGAGTTTTACTGATTGTTTCCTTTGCCGTGCAGAAGCTTTTTATCTTGATGAGATCCCAATAGTGCATTTTTGCTCTTGATTCCCTTGCCTTTGGTGATGTGTCAAGTAAGAAATAGTTGTGATTGAGGTCAAGGAGGCTGTTGCCTGCTTTCTTCTCTAGGGTTTTGATGGTTTCCTGTCTTACATTCGGATCCTTTATCCATTTTGATTTTATTGTTGTGTATGGTGTGAAAAAATGACCTAGTTTCAATCTTCTGCATGTTGCTGTCCAGTTCTCCCAGGACCATCTGTTAAAGAGGCTGTCTTTTTTCCATTGGATACTCTTTCCTGCTTTGTCAAAGATTAGTTGGCTGTATACTTTTGGGTCCATCTCTAAGTTCTCAGTTCTATTCCATTGGTCTATGTGTCTGTGTTTGTGCCAATACCATACTGTCTTGATGATGACAGCTTTGTAGTAGAGGCTAAAGTCCGGGATGGTGCTACCTCCCGTTTTGGTTTTATTCTTCAGTATCACTTTGGCTATTCGGGGTCTTTTGTGGTTCCATACAAATTTGAGGATAGTTTGTTCTAGTTTTGAGAAGTATGCTGGTGCAATTTTGATTGGGATTGCATTGAATGTGTAGATTGCTTTGGGTAGTAATAACATTTTAACTATATTTATTCTTCCAATCCATGAGCATGGAATGTTTTTCCATTTCTTTGTGTCTTCTTCAATTTCCTTCATAAATTTTCTATAGTTTTCATCATACAGATCTCTTGTATCCTTGGTTAGGTTTATTCCTAGGTATTTTATGGTTCTTTGTAAAACATGTTTAAAACTATTAACAAAAAGCATTCACTTTCCATGTTAGACCTCCATGTTACACCATACATAATTTTGAAAGGCATATTTTAGGTTACCAGCCCACGGGCAGAACTGCTTGCTTGGTGGAAAAGGTATCAGATAGAATGACTGAAGGAACCAAAGGTGAGAAAATCAGAGTGAGCACAGGAACAGTGGTATGCACCATATCAGTTGAAGATGGGAGACCAAGTGAACATGACCTCTACCTCCAACAACCGCCCTTAAGAAGTAAGAAATGATCATTACTGGAGCACTTGGGTGGCTCTGTTGGTTAAGCGTCTGACTTCTGCACAAGTCATGCTCTCATGGCTCATGAGTTCAAGCCCCATGTTGGGCTCTGTGCTGAAAGCTCAGAGCCTGGAGCCTGCTTCCAATTCTGTGTCTCCCTCTCTTCCCTTCTCCCATTTGTACTCTGTCTCTCAAAAATAAATAAATATTTAAAAAATTAGAAATGATCATGATTGCTTTACATGAGGTACTAATAATGAATCTCTGTGAAAGCTCATGTGAGATGATATGCATACAGAGCTCACTCTGAAGACCTTTCCAAATCTAGAGTCTCGATGAGCTACAGATACTCACAGGAATTTATCACAACATTCATTTTCAATGTGACTTAAAGATTCCCAAAATCATACTCTTGATTTAATAATGCAGAAAATGAATAAATACTGGTTAAACTCATCTGAACAAGCTCACTATGCACTGTGGCATAAAGGAACATATATGCTTCAATTATTTTGCTACAGAATCAGGAACTGAGTTCTATCATTTTCCCCCTGATGTTTCCTATATTACATCTTTCTCCCTGCTGTTATTCAAAATAAATGCCAGATAGAACTCCACTTTATTTTTAAGTTCTGACTTCTTTTTCTTCTTGAGATTTTTCAGGGAGAATTTTGATCCCTTAAAATGGGAGACAAAATAATCTGTGGCAAGACATCAATGACTATGAATGTATTTAATGTGGCCTTGCTCCAATATTAACATTTTCACAAACCACAGTAGGCAGACCCTTACTGTTTTTTCATTATCCTTTCCAGCAGTGGCTGAGACCTAAATGATGCCACTTTACCAGAGAGGTATTCTGTACGTGTTTTCTACTTTAATCACATCCTTTCAACACCACGAATCTTCGTCTGACAAATTATCTTCTCCACAGGCAGGCAGCCACATCCAGACTTTGATGGGGTCCCAAAGCCTTCAGCATCGGAGCCGGGAGCAGCAGCCATATGAGGGAAATATAAACAAAGTGACCATCCAGCAATTTCAGTCACCATTGCCTATTCAGATCCCCTCTTCACAAGCCACCCGGGGACCTCAGCCTGGACGGTGCTTAATTCAAACTAAAGGGCAAAGGAGTATGGATGGATATCCAGAGCAGGTGAGAAGAGTTTTTATGACTGATGAGTTTGCAGGGAATGTTCAGGGCAATCCATTGAAGCCATGGTTTACCTTCTCTCATTTAGGTAGTCTGGGACAAATTAATGCTGTCACCATGTTGAATGGAGTACAGCACTCTGTGTAGGGGTTTTCTCATTATTTTCAGGGGTTAAACACTACAACACATAAAAATTGATCATTGGTAAAAAGCCCATTTCACATAAGGAAAAACTGATGAACTGGAAGTTTTTCTGGTTTATCCTACACCTTCTCCTACTCACTTTCAACTCCAATTTAGCTCTAACGCATGGCTTTTGAATATTACAGAGCTGTGGGGGATTAGGTGTATTTACCAAGGCCTCTGGTGAAACTGACAGTGTGAAAAGTGGGAACGTTTTTTAAAAATCCTATCTTCTGATTGTCAAATAAGACAAAGATAAAGTTTTGCTATGAAGAAAATGATAAAGAGTAATTTGAAAGGAAACATTTCTGAAATGTTCCAAAGACTACTGACAAATACCATGTAGCACAAAAATTGCTTCTCCTAGCTAAAATTAGGGTTTACTTTTCCATTACAGAGTCTGTTTTTCTTTCTTAGAACCAGAAAACTGAATCGGATCTTATCTACTGAACTGTATTACACTTAGAAAGCAAGACATTAAGATCTTAATACTCCCATAAAATTAATTTCTCTTATTTCGTTCTTCAGATAACTTGGCAAAGCTCCTACTGAATTCCCCCACTCCTTAATAAGGATTTCATTTTATTATTGCCTACGCTAAGCTTCACATGTTACGTTACCTTATTTTCTGAACATCTCAGACGTTACCTTCATTCTCCAGTTTTTTCTTTTACAATGTTAATAGCCATTCATCAGTTGGATCCCAGCTGCTCTAGACATTGCCTCTATTTCTTTATATCCTTCTTGAAGCTGAGATTATGTCTTAATCATTGTCAGAATCATTGGCTTTTTCTAAAGATAATTTTATTCCTATCCTGCCTTGGAATCACTGACCTATATAGGTCAAGTGTTGGATTTAAGGTAAATAAACCAGACAGGTGCCTTTAATCAGGTTATGACATGACGTTTTTAATTCTCCAGAGATTCTTCAATGTTGATAAAGTTTTAAATTATGCCTTACTTACTTATAGGCACCTAGAGATTAAAACTAGTTCATATTCCCTCTCCTACAAATAGCATAACCACAACACAATTCTCTGATTTAGTTATTTCTATTAGCAGCTACATTTTTTTGGCCTAGAATCAGTGTATTTAAAAATTCACTCTTTTACCTGCTTTGACTAGATTCAATGTTAGCATGCAGTTATTCTGAGCACTGTAAATTTAAAGGCCTTTTTTTTACCTTATTTCTTAAAAATACATAGATTATATAGTTTGACCAATGAAGAGATTTAACTAAATTCTACAGTTTACATACTAATTAAGCTTAAAACATCGTGGTTCTTTTAGAGAAGGTATTTGTAGTTGCTTGCAGATGGATCCACAGCTCCAATATCAGGTGCTTTTCAAACTGAGAGGTAAAAACTGAAACAGTCAATGGCTATGTTAAGGAAGGGACTTTAAATTCCTCTTGGCTTCCTAGTTTTTTCTGCATTGGTTTCAGCTTAAATGGTTTGGAATGCTGACATTAAAACTTTGGATTGACAATGAGAAGCCTAAGGAGCCTTTAAATAATGAGTTTCCAAACTATGTTCCCCATTCTCCTGAGCTATAAATCTGAAGACATTTTCTCAAAACTTTTTTTTCACAATTCACTGTAACATTGTCTGCTACCAGTGGTATGCTAGATTCATACTGACTCTTTACTGTGTGCATTTCTTCCCAACTCCATCTTCAGTGGTGTCACACCATAGGATGAAACTATGGGCATAATTATACCAGGGAAATTAACGAACACTACAAATCAGGCTATTCCTTACCCTCAGCCAGCTCGTAAACATTTTCCAGCACACCACCAATTATGACACTGTTTTCTTTCATCTTTTTTCCCCCTAAATTCTCCACCTCTTCATTCAACCCTATAACAGTCAGGTAAGCGAATACTAGGGGTGGGTCTCAGAATTTTGTGTTGAGTCTTATGCTAATACTTGTTAGTTGTGTGACCCTGGCCAAGCCATTAACCCTTTCTGAGGTTCTGTTTTCCTCCATATAAAATGAGAACATTACCACCCACAAACAACGTTCAAAAAATATTTGTAAGAGTCAAATCATGCAATTCTACACACACACACACACACACACACACACACACACACACACACACTAAGCCTGGCACTGAGAGTGTATAAATAGGAATGAGAAGAGGTAGAAATAAAACATTTTAAGAATTAAAATATTGGAGGGCACTTCAATGGACTGATATTAGTCCCAACCTCCCTAATCTACAAATAGAAAAGCAAATAAAGCAAAATAAAACCAAAGAGAGAGAGAGAGAGAGAGAGACAAAGAGACTGAAAAAGGTTACGTATATCACTCATAATGAGGATATTACATGTATTTTTTTTACTTTCCTGAGATATATTTCTTTTGAAAACTCAGACCTCTCCAGTGTGTGTGTGTGTGTGTGTGTGTACTTTAGAGACTTTTATCTAATATTTAGGAAGGGAAAAATAAAGAAAATATTTAAGATATTTTAAAGCTATATAGTTTCACATGAAAACTGTAGAGTAGTGATTGAGATGCAAAGATCAAGGAAGCAACTGAAAATTGCTAATGTGGGTTTCAGGCATATAAATCAAGACACCCTATTTTAAAGCATTTCTAAGCATTTAAGTCATTTCTAAGTGGTGCAATAAAAGAGCCATAAAGAGAAAAACAGAGTTTTCTTAAATGATCACAACAGTGCTAGTTTGGTCAAGTACAGATATCTCCCAGCTTACAATGGATTGACTTACGATTTTTCAACTTTATGACGGTGCAAAAGCAATACCCATTCAGTAAAAACTGTACTTCGAATTTTGAATTGTGATCTATTGCTGGGCTACCGATATACAGGACAGTACTGCCTCCTGATGCCAGACAGAGACAGTGAGCCGCAGCTCCCAATCAGCCACAGCATCACGAGGGTAAACACCTACTTATAACCATCCTGTACCTGTGCAGCTGTTCGGTTTCCCATTTTTAGTACAGGACTCAACAAATGTCATGAGATATTCAATACTTTATTATAAAATAGGCTTTGTATTAAATGATTTTGCCTAGCAGTAGGCTTGTGGAAGTGTTCTGAGCACATATAAAGTATGTAGGCCAGGCTAAGCTATGATGTTCAGTAGTTTAGGTGTATTAAATGCATTTTATGACGTATAATATTTCCAACTTATCATGGATTCATTTGGATATAATCCCCTTGTAAGTCAAGGAAGATCTGTACAATATGGTAAAAAACTAAATCATTCATATTTTTAAGTGCAAGGAAATGTTAGAAACATAGTATAGAGAGACTACACAGCATGATGAAGCACAATAAGTTCTATTAAAGTTTGGAGATTTTACATTTTAAAAAAGTAATTATTTTAAAAAATAAAAATAAAAAAGGGGGGTACATCTGGGTGGCTCAATTGGTTGAGCATTCAGCTCTTGATATCGGATCAGGTCATGATCCCAAGGTTGTGGAACAGAGGCTCCTCCTTGGGCTCCACACTGAGCATGGAGCCTGCTTAAGATTCTCTCTCTCTCTTTGGGTGTTTGGGTGGCTCAGTTGGTTAAGCGTCTGACTTCGGCTCAGGTCATGATCTCACAGTTCGTGGGTTCGAGCCTCATCTCGGGCTCTGTGCTGACAGCTAGCTCAGAGCCTGGAGCCTGCTTCAGATTCTGTATCTCCCTCTCTCTCTGACTTTCCCCTACCCATGTTGTCTCTCTCCCTCTAATAAATAAAAACATTAAAAAATTAAAAAAAGAATAAAAGGATTCTATGTCTCTCTCTCTCCCTCCCCCTTTGCCCCTCTCCTTGCTCATGCTCTCTCTTTAAAAGGTAAAAATAAAAAAATTTTAATTACTTAAAATTAGTCACTTATTGCAATGCTTATTGTTGAAATTGTAACCACTTATTGCAATGCTATAGTTGAAAACAATACCCAATTACAATGAATGCACATTTTTTAATTTAGGGAAAAGAATTCTGAATAAAAATAGGTAAAGAAGTGACAACAGTTACCATACATTGAGTGTCTGCTATGCTATATATACTATATACAGTAGTCCCCACTTATTCATAGGGGATATATTCCAAAATGTACAGTGGATGCCTGAAACCATGGATAATATCGAGCCCTATATATGCTGTTTTTCCCATACATACAAATCTATGATAAAGTTTAATTCATAAATTGAGCATAGTAAGAGATTAGCAACAATGACTAATAATAAAATAGAACAATTATAACAATAAACTGTAATAAAAGTTATGTTAATGAGGCCTCTGTCTCCCTCAAAATACCTGGTATTGTACTCATTCTTCTCGTGATGATGTGAGATGATATAATGGTCACATGATGAGATGAAGTGAGGTGAATGATGTAGACATCGTGACATAGCGTTAGGCTACTATTGACCTGCTAAGGATTAGTCAGGAGTGTCATCTGTTTCCAGACCACAGTCAACTACCAGTAAATGAAACCATGAAAAGTAAAACTGCAGATAAGGAGGGACTACTGTATAGTATATATGCCGTATATAGTATGTATCTTTTTTTGATGTTTATTTATTTTTGAGGGAGAGAGAGAGAGAATGAGAATGAGCAGGGGAGGGGCAGAGAGAGAGGGATATGAAAGTTTCGAAGCAGGCTCTGCAGTGACAACAGAGAGCCCAATATGGGGCTCAGACTCACAAACCATGAGATCATGACGTGAGCTGAAGTCAGATGCTTAGCAGACTGAGCCACCAAGGAGCCCTATACTATGTCTTAAACACAGAGGGGCCTCAGGGGTATGTGACCAGAGCAGTTTCACCAAGTCTGGTACTTAGAAACACCTCACACTTGGTTTAATGCTCTGCTGTTGCCAACGTGTCATTAGTAGTAATCACCTAACAAGGAACCTGACATTTTCATTTTGCAACATTAAGTGTATAGCTGGTCCTGCTTACATATAATGTTTCATTTAATCATCACAGTAATCTTTTTTTCTTTGTTACAAATGAAGAAACCAAGGCACCGAGAAAATAAGTACCTTGTAAAAGGTGTAATTGGTCAAGCTGGAATTTTAACCTAGGTTTGTCTGACTCAAAACTGAACTTCTGTTGTCCCAATCTTACCATTAAATTAACCACATGATCTCAGACACTTGCCTGCTATAGCCTCAGTGTCCTCTTCTGTCAAATAATATTAATTAAATCTGCTTCAACTACAATTCAGACTTACAGAACTGCCTTATTTGGATGGAATGTTGACTTGAACTCACATGAGCACTTCCAATGCTTTGAAAATCAAAAAGTACTGAATAAGCAGAAAGTTTTATTATTAACAAAAGCATACCTCTGTATCCATTAATGTGACCTAAAGAACTAATACATTTCTAGTCTTATTAGAATAAATTCCATATAGCAATGAGCATATATAATAAATGCCACCACTGAGGACATTGAATGAATTAAAATGGTCATTTTTTACTTAGCCAATGTTCTTAACCTTGTTTGACCATAGAGAAACACTTAATAAACTTTGACATTCCTCCTCAATTATGAAACATCTCAAATTTCCAACCACCTGTCACAACAAAACAGGGCAAAATGTCCAACAATTCTAATTTAATGCACTTATATTTACATGTTTACTTTTCATAGGTATTAAAAATCAAGTCTGTTTTCAGCTCCAGGATTAAATTCAATAAAATATTTGAAAGTAATTTTTAAATCATAATGTGCTACCCAGATTCCAGGTATTAATTTCTATAGACTAGAAATCTGATTTCTAATAATGGATGTTCTTTTTAACAAATTATTTACAACACAAAACCATGTGCATATTACCTGAAGTTCATTTTCAGGGATTTTACTTAGAAAAGAGATTTTAATGCATAAACCATCTTGACTGTCGACAAACAGAATAGAGGATTCAAGTCAGAGTTCTATAAAGCAGGAGACTGAAAAAAACCAGAAAGTGAAGGCCTGACTCCCATTCTACATGAAGAATTTGCAGCCATAGTGTCCCTCCTCTGAGCTCCTCCCTTTGTTTCTCAATCCAAGTGACGATCCTGTGCACCTTCTCATCCCTGTCACCATACAATACTGTATATTGGTTGTTCTCAAGCTCAGCTGTACATTAGAATCTGTTCAGGAGCTTTAAAAATCACCGATGCCTTGGCCTCCTACCCAGAGAAACTAATTTCATTAGTCTGGAAGTGACCTGGTTAATGGGAACTTTTGAAACTCCCCAGGTGGATTCTGTTGTGTGGCCAAGGCTAAGAGCCCATACTTTAGATATTGTATAACTCAACAATTTACCAGCTGAGTAATTACATTATTATCACTAATTTGATACATAAACTGTCCATAACTTGCTGAATGTTTTTATAAAAGAAACTAACATTAACTTGGTTTTTATTTTTTGTGAATGTATACTCCAAGGAGAAGTATATTTACATATATGTGGAACACACAGATACCAAAGCCGCAATAGGAAGGAAAAACATCAACGTGATGCTTCAAACATCTCAAAACCCTTTCATGTATTAGCTTATTTGATCCAATTAATAATGATATGATATAGATAGAGCACTTTGTTTAATTGACTAGCAAAGTAAGATTCAGAGAAGTTAACTGTCTTGCCTATGGTCACACAACCATTTAGAAACTACGCTTGTATTAAAATCCAGTTTCTTGAGTCAAACACATTACATGCTGCAGCCTGCTGCACTATAGCCAAACACAGAAGTCAAGAGTAAGCCCACATGGAAACTGTAAACTATGGAAAAATAAATCCCAGAGTCCATATCTGCCCCAGAGAAGAGAACACACCCACTAATCAGCCTAACCTACCAGGACGGCAGGAGCTCCGTAGTTGTCTCTTGCCAGTTCCCCTGAGTATACATTCAAACTAAAGTTTGTTCCTGAAAGAGAACTTACTACATTTGAATTACATTAGAATTAGCTTCTGTGACTTATACAAAGTGATCTGCATCCCTCATATTCAAGGGGAAAAAAAAGAAAACAAACTCCAAAATCATCCCAGTGTACCTTAAAAGAAATCACTTTATATTTTTTAATATTTTTATTTATTTCTAGGAGAATGAGAGAGAGAGAGAGAGAGCGTGAGCAGGGGAGGGTCAGAGAGAGGGAGACACAGACTCTGAAACAGGCTCCAGGCTCCGAGCTGGCAGTCAGCACAGAGCCCGACACGGGGCTCGAACCCACGAACCGCGAGATGATGACCTAAGCGAAAGTCGGACGCTTAACCGACTAAGCCACCCAGGCGCCCCAAAAGAAATCACTTTAATATTTGATAATATGTGAAGTACATGAAACAGTTGGCTAAAAGACAAGATTTCAGACATTTCTCTAGATTGGATGCTCTGGTCAGCTGCCTGAAGGGCTCACAAAGGTGAAGCTTTCATTTGTTGAGGCCAAGTGAAGAAAACATTATTCTGAGTATTTGATATAAGAATAAAAACTTGGAAAATCTTATTCAAATTATGGATTTTTAAATTAAAAGGTAATAATTTGATGAAGATGGTCAGAAAATAGGTATTAAAATGGTTTTTAATATATGCTATTTACTCAGTTGATTTCAGGGACATCCCATACCTCACTCTATTCCACTTAAAGTATTAGTATTTATATTTCCTCCCTAGAATTTTATTCTTCAGTAACCGAAATAATACTGCAACTCTGAAGTTATAATCCACAGTTGGAAACAAGTAACATGTAACTCAATATGACAAGTTCTACAAATAGTAGAATTCAGTAAACACTGCAGTACGAACAGAAGGCTTCTGTCAGTTTTCCACTAAATATATGTTTGATTACCTTGGTTTTCTTCCCCAAGTGAAGGAAATGAAGTGAATGACCTTTATAATTTATTTACAGACCAAAAAAAGCATTTGAGTTTCTTTATTTTTATTTAAATTTTAGTTAGTTACACATTTGAGTTTCTATTTCTTAGATACACACAGAGTTGGCTAATTTTTTCTGGAAGATCTAGAAAATGGGTACATCAGAGGACTTTATTCATTAATCTTTATTTAGTATGTCTTTTCAAAAGATTTAATTAGCACTTTGAGTTGGACTTACATCTCTAAATCACAACAAAAAAAGGTATGAACATAGAAGAATAAAAAATTTATTCTTGAATATTAACATTTATATATTTGATTATATTATATAATTATTACATATTGTCATATAATTATTACATATATTATATATCTCATATTATCAATCATGTCATTATATAAATCATATCATGTCATACTTCTGCTTAAAAAGTCCTAGTGGCTTTGAAATTTCTGAAATTATATATATCCTGGTCCCTGCCCCTCTCTACTCTTTCCTTCAGCTATTCTTTCTCTAGTCATGCTGAAACTGTTGTTGTTCTTAACAACTTATTGATAAAACTTACACACCTTAAAGTTCACCTGTTTAAAGTGTACAATTCGGTGGGTTTTGTATATTTATAAAATTGTGCAATCATCACCATAATGTAATTTTTAAACATTTTCATCATTCCATAAAGAAACTTTGTACCCGTTAACAGTCACTTATCATACCCCCTCCCCTTCATTTCCTGCCAGCCCTAGACAATCACTCATCTACTTTGTATCTCTATACATTTGCCTATCCTGGGGATTTAAAATAAGTGAGATCATACAATATATGGGGGTTTTATGACTAATTTCAGTTAGCATAATGTGCTAAGCGTAGAATGTATTACTAATTCATTCCTTTTTTTACTGCCAAATAATATTCCATGACATGGATATACCACAGATTATCCATCAGTTCATGGACATTTAGATTATTTCCACTTTGGAGCCATTATGAATAATATTGGTAAGAACATTCATTTCTAAGTCTGTGTGTGGATGTATGTTTTCATTTTTCTTGGGTAGTTACTTAGGAATGAAATTGCTGTTTCACAAAATGGTAATTATGTTTGTCATTTTGAGAAGTTTCTAAATTCTGGTCTAAAGTGGCTACCACAAACTACATTCCCACCAGCAATGAAGGAGTATTCTAATTTCTCCTCATTCTCACCCTTATTTGCTACCTATCTTTTTTATTATAGCCACCCTATGATATAGTATGTCATTATGATTTTGATATACATTTCTCTAATGACTAAAGACGTCAAGTGTCTTTTCATGCATTTATTAGGCATTCATATGTCTTCTGTGAATAAACGTCTATTAAAATTCTTTAGCCATTTTTAATTAGGTTATTTGGGTCTTTTAATTCCTGAATTGTAAGAGATGTCCATATAAACTGGATATAAGACCCTAATATAATTTGCAAAAATTTTCTTCCATTGTGGGTTGTCTTTTCATTTTCTTGGTGGTCTCCTTTGAAGCACCAAAGTTTTTAATTTTTATATCGTCAGTCATCACTTATCACATTTGGCTTCATATCTAAGAAATCATCTGTGATCTAATTAAAGATCATGGAGATTTATTCTTGTATTTATTCTTAGAGTTTTATAGTTTTAGCTCTTACATTTCAGTCTCTGATTTGTTAATTTTTGTATGTGGTGTGAGGGAGGGGTAAAAATCATTATTTTGCATGTGGATATCCCATTGTGTCTGTATCATTTGTTGAAAATACTATTCTTTTCTCACTGAATTACTTTGGACCTTTTGTTGAAAATCAACTGACCATAAATGTTAGGGTTTGTTTCTGGACTTTATCCTTATGCCATCTTGTTATTTCTTGGTATTATAAAGACCCATCTGTCTTTAGGGCATTTAAAATAACTGACTTGGAGGCTGGTAGTTTTGCCATTTTTCTTTTTGTTTGTTGCTTCATCTTTTACATTATTCATATTTCTGCTAAAATGTCACTTGAGCAGTTGAAATGTAATTTCTTGGCTGTTCTACCTAAAGTAGCCCCACATTCCTGTTCCATCACTCTCTACAACCTTTCCTGCTTTATTTTTCTCATAGCTCATCTCACTATCTGAAATTATTTATTGCTTACATGTTTACTATCTGTCTTCCCCACTGGAATGCAAGTTCCATGAGGGCAGGGATATTTTTTTATGTCTGACAAGATGTCTGGCACTTAATAGGAAACCAATAAATATTTGGGGAATAAAGTCATGAATCATGATTTCTGCAGTTTTCATTTTCAAAGCTATAATGGTTTTACCAAGCATGTAAGTTAATAATTGAAGCATTCTTTTGAATAACTGGCATACTTTCTAATAGCTGATCACATGTTTTAAGAAGGAGCCATTGTATACTTTGACAATGCATATTTGAAAGTATTTTTTGTCACACCTGCCAACAATCATATTTCTAGGGTATATGGTGCTTTGTTTTAGGCCTACCTAACATGATTCATCCAAAGCAGACTGAGAATAGAGAAGTGGGTGATTATTCAAAGAAAAGTTAAGCTTATAGCTACCAGAATTAGGATGAATGGATCTTGGGCAGCAAAAGCAATAGGTGTCCATTGACAGTTTTGATACATACTGCTAGGAAAGAGAATGGTAATTAGAACATATCATAGTAAACTGGTTCATTACAACATCATCAAATATCTTTCTGTAATGCAACTCCCTAACCTCCCAAGACACACACACATACATGTTGTTTTTATGTGCATGTGTTTACATAAGTACTACCATTTCCTTTGTTCTTGCCACTAAGTTTTAGAGCATTGCAAGACCAAATGAGATTACTACATTCTAGAGATTATAGACCGTGACTTCACAGGGCCTCACTGCCACATAACAATCCATTTTATCATAGACCTGTTTAAATAATACCTGGTATTTTAATTAGAGCAAGATTGACACAGACCAGACACATCAAGTGATAGAAGTAGCCTCTAAAAGAAGCAAATACACCCTTGACTTCCAGGCTGTTGTTTATATATTCAGCCAGAAATTTCATTCATTGATATCAGTATCTTAATAGAAAATTGAAATGCTAACTTCATTAAATAAGCTATTTATTAGCCTCTTAGTTCTGACCTTTTGCTAAGAAAACTGCATTTTTGCTTTGATAATTCTCTTTAGTTTCAGACTGCTTCTTGGCTGTGAGGTAACCTCTCCTCTTAAATTTTATGACCTTGTTACCAGTTAGGTGGAACTCCTTATATGTGAGATGATACTCTCTCTGACATGCTTTATGGGACACAACAGTCACAACACAACCTATTAGCCCATACCATAGCATGCCCAAGGGCAGTCTAGCTTCAGATCAGAATTTATGGCTATTTGTCACATTTATAAAACCACAGTGTCATCTTTATTATTTCTATTATTAAAAAATATATTGAGGCAGTTCTTCATATACTTGGCACATGTGAAATTTGTTTCCCTTAGATTTTTAGTGCCTTCTAGATTGACAATAATATAAAATAGATATTGTCAGTACAATGAAAAAGAACGATGGGAAAATATTCTCAGCAATTTACTTTGTAAATAAAATGTGTTGCATATGTTTCCTTTCAGGTTTTATAGTGGCCTGGGGAAAGCCAGAAGTGTATATACCTTCCATATATTTCATTGTGCAATATAAAATTTTCACATTAGAAAGACATAACCCAAATTTCAAATAATTTAATTGGCAATGCGCAGATATATGGGAAAACACAAAGGTACAATGTTTAAATGATATAAGTTTCTTTCTTCCTATTTTCTAATTAACCACTAATAACGAAAAAGAACTACAAAATAAACTGGTATATTGAATAAAGCAAAAATATTCCTTCAAGCTATTATATGTTCATATCCACAGATGGTGAACTGTGGATAACAAATACAAAACTATTATAACTGTAGTTGCTAATACCTTATGATAGCTAGTTTTAACAAATCTAGCTCAGTTATAGAAAAAGTTGTAATTAAACATATCTTTAAAATAAAAATATGGGAAAGCACTTATCGTAATTGCAGTTACCCATAATTTAGAAACTATTCATTAAAGACTCTACCGTAAAAATTACGTTAGTGGATAGTTTTTTGCCCTTGTGTTGCAAGTGAACTCTGTAATAGTTTAACATTATATTTATTATTATGAAATATAACAGTAAATTAAGGACAGTCTCATTAAACAGCCAAACCTAATTAATCCAGTTCCCAGTGGCTCATAATATATGCTAATTAAGCCAGGCACAGTACTCAAGTTTGCCTTGAACTATCTAAGAGATAGAGATTAAAGATACCTTGAAAATAAAAATATAGAGAGCATTTGGGCATTTGCATTTGTCCATAAGGAAATTAACGGGCTATCTATGCAGGATTGCTACGGAAAATATTAAGCTACTTAAGAAAGCAAACATTTCCAATCATCTTTAGGAACTTTCCCAGTATATATTTTTATAAATACAAACATATGCTATTGTATTTCTTTAGTTTTTTTCTTAATTCCTTATTAATCTTTTGCCTGCCAATCTCTAGTAACACTTAGTTCACCTAGTTCCAGCACTTGTTCTGTGCTTAAAAGTTATAATAAAAGTGTGGGATTTTTTCCTTTCTATTTTCGTGTAACGAAAGTGTCTGCTGCCTCTGGGGTCCCGAGTCTTTCAATCACCTAGAGTCACATCATACCATCTTTCATCAAAAATTAGCGTTTTCACCATGGTCCTCATACATATCCCAGCTCAGGATCATCAAGAATTCCTAAGTTTGTTATCATTCCTCTAGGTCATTCATGGCAACAATTTCTCTTCCGCTGGATTCTTGATTTACATTTTGCATTCACTCTTACAATACCATCTTTGCTACAACCTTAGCATGATGTGGACCTACTCCCGGTGCCATCATTTCCCCTTTGGTCTCTCTTGTGTTTAACACACTTTCATTTAGGGTTTGGGGAGATAGTGAAGCACAGAATACTAGAATATTAGCCCTCACTTTCCTAAATACTCATCAATATTGCCTGTCACAGTTTCTCCATATTCCTGACCTCTTTCTTTTTAAGTGTTCTCTGTCTTCCAAGGGCTCTAACTGCCCCTGCAGGAGCTGGTGTCAAACCTCCAAAACATTTATTACTGAGTATTTCATTCTCTGTTCCACACTCACTCAGGCTATGGTCAAAAGTCCTCCCCTTTCTCAAAAGAAAGGCCATGCTATTTCGAAACAATAGAACCATCTACCAAGGAGATGAACTGAACTACTCTCCTAGAAGGCAGGGGCAACTTAATTAAATAACCATATTTTCCCCAAATGTATACTTGCAAATTCTCTTTCACTTATTCATACAGCCTCTTCTAAATTGGTCATAATATATGTTCATTTAAAGTAGGTAATTTAAATAATGCACAATCTTGTTATTGTTATAAATCTAAATTTTCAAAACCTGTTTGTCAAAATGTAATCCTACACATAGTATTCTTACTAATGAATAAATTCTTACTAATATCTGTTTGCCCAGGTAATTTCAACCTAGGTTCAATCATAACTTATGCCTATAGGAGCACTAAATTGTTCGTCTTTTGTGTATAAGTTGTTAATAGAGACTAACCCTGACAACTTAAGTGAAATGTGAATCTCTTCTACTGGGATGCAGTTATTTGAAGATATTTAGCCTTGATATATATTTGATCACTTTTTTTATATCCTTTTTTTTTTTTTACATAGTTTTGTGTGAGAATAGAAAAGAATCCTGGCCTTGGATTTAGTATCAGTGGTGGAATTAGCGGACAAGGAAATCCATTTAAACCTTCTGACAAGGTAAGAAGTGAATTTCTTATTGACAGTTTTATAGGAAAACACTGTCTTTGACTATAGAAAACAAAGTCAGAAAAAACCTACTGGGCTTTAATAAACTAGCTAATTATGAAGCCAGTTACATACTTTTTCAGCACAGGGGAAACAATTCACTGCAGTGCTTGACAAATCCCAAGAATAGGGAAAAAAATTAATGATTCTCTTTGAAAGAAAAGTTGTTTCTTTTTTGTGTTTCATTTTGCTTACACTTGTATATATATTCAAAGAAAACTATACAGGCAATTATTAACAAGTTGTTTCCAAAAGTTTACTTGTAGATCATTTATTTGGGAAAATGTTTTGTCATAGTAACAGAATAATTAAATAATGCTTCATTGCCAGGGCCAGCTGACTGAAACCTCTTTAAGTTATCATGATCATGAAGTATTTCATTAATAGATGTATAGATTGAAAGACCACAGAAAACAAATATTCTATGGGAAAATTAAAATTAGCCATGGCAGAAAAATCAGGGCCTCCTCTCATGCCTACCCCTGTTTGTCAGACCATGAGTAAAACTTCACCACTATGTCCACGCTCCATGAACATTCTGTCCAAATTTGTATCTAGCCTGTATGATCACATTGTGGACCTGAACCACCTGACTTTTTTTTATTTTAGAAAAGTTACCCTGAGCTATCCTGCTGGCATCAGAGTGTAATGCTCTCAACTTTGAATCAGTCAGTAACTATAATTTGATGATAATTGGAACTATTTGCTTTTGACCTCATCAAATTTAATTGCATTAAGTGCCATAAAACTTTGGGATGATGAAAACAGACAGAAATTAGATATGAGTAAAACCTCCACAAGGTCTTGATTTACCTCTGAGACACAACCTGGGACAGGTTATCCACTTATCACTATTATAAAAAAAATAATAACCCATACATCAATTTCTGATCATAAAACCTGCTTTTGAAAAACCATGAGTGCCCCTACTCTGGAGATTTCTATAGCCTGAAACAGGCTTTTACCCCTTATTTTCCTCTATTTCTTCCATCTTCTTGTTTTCTAACATTGTTTGTGACCTTCTTTGTTTCCTTTCTGGAGAAGAAGACGAGAGGAAGAAGTAGGCTAGAAAGTAGAATTATTCACACTCTACACATTAAAATGGAAGGGACTATAAAGACATCCCTATAGATAGGAATTCCTTTGGTCAACTCGTTGGAGTAGCTATTCATATATAAGGAATATGTGTGAGGCAGCCCATTATAATTAGGAGGATGTCAGTTAGAAATATCTATGTACCAGTAACTATTGCCTTTCTATTTTGAAAGGATGTTGAGGATAACCATTGATATAGTAGAACTAAAATATGGTTTAGCAAAAACAAGTGTTTATTTAATTTTGATAAATTATCAATATATCTAAAGACAAAAAATTATGAAAGTTCACAATTATCAGAAACATATGGTAGTATTTAGAAAGACTCAAATCATTATGTTTTATTCATCTTGACCCTTCTCTTTGTCACTGGTTTCACATCTTCTCCCTAAATTCTTCCAATGAGAAGTCAATAACCTTATCATCCATAAGATAGTTAAAATCCAAAAGATATGTTTTTCTCTCCTTTCTCACCAGTATGTACATCTTTTTATTATATTTTTGGAAGGTACAGGGTAATAAATATTTTAAATTAAGAATGAACAGATTGCTAAATAGTCAAGAGGTCTGAATGCTGCCGTTGCTTTTCTGCTATTATTTTCAACTGAAGGAGGGAGTAAATGTGAGACTTTAAAATTATTCCTCTAATTCTTCCACTATGACAAATGTGAACACTTTATAAATATTAATTTAATTTCACATTTATAACATATTGATGCCTCTAGTGAAATTGAACTATTTCTATGACATTATAATTTGCTCTTTTGGTTAAAAGCAACAGATATAAAGTTTGAATTGATTCTGTGTCCACTGAAAAATTTCCCCCCAAAAGCACTTTTTTTCACCTGATTATTCTCTAAAACACTCTACAATCTGAAAAGTGAATCTCTATTATTGCAAAATTGATGGGAGTAATTAAAACTTCCAAATCTGCAGAAGACTCTCAAGATTGCTCTTAATTTATTGACCACTTTTGATGTCATGCCAAACATATGGTGGATATTTAGTTAGAAGTGTCCAGAGGACCTAAGATACTGGCTCTGACAATTATTACAAGAATTTAATTCATTCACAAGGAAAGGGATTAATCTCTTGGAAATTCAGTTGCATCTCTTTAGCCCCGTGTCCCATTCTTATAGTGGTTGCATAAAATTTAGAGTAGAACCCAGTGCCTAAACTAACCCCAAAATGGCAAACGGTAAGAAAATGAAAATGAACTTAAAAAATACTCCTCTCTTCACTGCTGAAAAACAGACTGCTTTTTCATGAGTAGGCTAATTTACAGCTGAGGGTGACAAGAACCAAATTAAACAGATGTTTAAATTCAATAGATGCTACCTGAATCAGTGTGAATGCTTTATAAGGAGTTCTAGTCAAAGTTAGGCAAAAGCTTAAGCTTTAATACAATACATATTTGCTTTCAATAAACAACTCATGGATTAGAAATATTCTCCAAAGAACAGTGTATTATTTTTACTTACTGTTCATGAATGTATGACTGTTTTGTAATGCCGCTCAAAATTCTAAATATCCAAGGTGCCTGGATGTCTTCAAGGCATTGAGAACTTTCTGTACAAAGCAGCCAATAGATTTGTTCCATTCTCTTCATTATGATTGATGGGAACCACTGTTTCAGCCCAATGTCAAGGTCCATTGTGAGATAGGATCCAAACTGATTGCCTGTATATAGCCAGGTAGGGAAAGCATGAAGTATGAAGTAGTCATCCCAAAACACTGGGAGTGTGAGAATAGGGCAAGAGTGAGCTGTTGTTTAGTCTGGCAGAAGTTTCCAATTTAAATTCTGGGGTAGCATGAGTTTATGCAGAAAATACTTAAGACATTCCAAAAGTTAGCTGAGGCTTTAGGGGGAGTTCAGGATTAAGCCAGATATGGGACTGTTTTGTACTGGACTTTGAGAGCTTCAGACAGCACCTGGCCTTACAAACTTAACTCCTCTCAAAGACCACAAAGTAGTCCTAATCAAATAGAGTCTCCTGGGGCTAAATGGATGGAGCACAGTTAGTCCTGAAGCTCATGTCATTGTCAGTCAAGGTTTAAGAGCTGAACAGACGAATTCACTTATCATGGAGTTCATTATTTTGGGTTCACTGCCAGGTGAAAACTGCTTTTACATACTTGGAAAGAGAAAAATGGAAAAAAACGGCCCTATATAATGCTTGCCTCCTCTGTCCTCCCAGTAAAGTTGATGGAAGCCATGATCTGGTCTGTTATCATAGAGAAACATTGCTGTCAGGATAGCCATATGCTGCAGAGAGATGAAAGATTTTGACCTAACAAATCTGATGATAATAATAAAAGGAATAAGAATAATAGCTTTTAATTGAGTATCTACAGTGTGTTGGTCACTCTATTATGCTCTTTATATACATGCACTTATCTGATCTTCAGAACAACTTGTGTTAGTTGAGTATTATTATCCACCATTTTGCTGAGGCCCAGAGGGGTTAATTAACTTGTCCAAGGTCATTTAGGTGATATGTGGCAGACAAGATTTGAACACAAATTGATCTGACTCCAAATCCTTTTCTCTTAATAAGCATTATGGTGCATGCCGCTATCTGCAAATGCCACTTAGCAGAAGAGCCACATGACAAATTTATACCCTGTAGAGTTGAGACTAATATGATATTCTAATATTGAAAGTATTACAAAGTCCTTTAATTAGTGATAGTCTAGATATTTGCTTCAACACGTTCTTGGAAGTCAGCATGTATTCTCTATTGAACCTAGATAATTAGAAGCAGACTGTACACAGTGAATCGCTGAGCAATTATATAACTTTTGGGTTAAGGTATCATTAGAGCGATGATTCTGCCAGCGGAACAAACAAACCACAGTAATCTTTGCCTATTTTTAAATGTACATGGGATAATCATTCATGATTGCAAAATTCAAATAATTGACCAATACAATTTCCACTGGATGTTGTTAGAAAGAAGGGACTGGATTAATGGATAACGGGTACTGTGTTGTTGTAGTGACTTCATAGTTCAGCCCAAGACTTTGTAGATGAGTGAATTTTTAATGATGCATTCACATAGTTTATCATTCAGAGACTGCTATTTCTCCTTCATTGCCTTATTTAAGGAGGAAGAACTAAGCTCCTAATGTTTAAAGATATCAAAGAAAACTCAGTCTCTTTTTCTATATATTCTAAAAGTATAGTACTGAATACTCACATGAAAAATGATCTGGTCATAATATCAAAATAAAAGCTATCTTACAGATATCCTCAAAATACTTGATATCAGGAAATACACATACTAGGGCATTGGGATCAAAGAATCACTTATTTTTCACCATTTTATCATAATACCCATGTTCAATAGATGCCATAGAAACCACCCATATTTCCACAGATTTGGGCAATCTGCATGTAGACACAGAAATGAAAATTGTTAAATTTTTAAATGCCTTAATTTGCCTACAGTGCAGACAAAGTCCAAAGTCCATGAAAAATATTGTAATCATGGAAAATGTGAAATATAATTTCTAATAAACCTTAAATAAATGTTCTGGAATTTCAGAATAAGTTATTATATTCTACCCTACGTCACTTGTAAAAGATTGACTCCAGATGCCTAAGAAGCCTGCAACAGGATTCAAACACGTTTACACCCTTCCTTCCACACCTAGAAAAATAATGGGACTTTATTCTTTGTGTGGAGATGAGTATTGCATCAAATAAAAGTTTTTGTATGATAAAAATTAAGAGAAGATGTGTTTTATGAGCAGAATCAAAGCATTTACTTGATACCTTTACCCAAGGATAATAATACAGAGAGGCTCACTTGGCAGTGGCAAGTTAGAAAATGCACAAGAATAATTTTCCAGGTTTCCTCAGCTTCATGGCATTGGGTAATTCATAAACAAAAGATGAAAAAGATATGTTCTTGGCCTATGAAAAAGGTACATGCCATTTGTCTATTTCTTATCATGTCTTGTCATAAAAATCAGTAATAGCAAACACATTTGTCTAGAACTCCACATAGCAGGTGATTTATATTTACTACATAAATATTAAACTGCATATAAAAGGGCACCAACTGGCTCAGTTGGTTAAGTGTCCAACTCCATTTGGCTCAGGTCATGATCCCAGGGTCATGGGATTGAGCCCTATGTCAGGTTCCATGCTGAACATGGTTTCTCTCTTCTTCTCTCTTGCCTTTCTCCCATACTCACACTCTTGCTATATATATAAGATAAAATAAAATAAAAAAGAAACATCTCTTTTTAGATATAAAACTAAATTTTTAAAAATAAATACCAAGCATAATTATTTTACAACATAACTGTTTATTTCACCTGCATCTTAGTCAAATTGTAATTTGAGGTTCAGAATGCCACTTTGAGGACATTAAAAGTGAGATTTTTAAAAAATAAAAAATGTAGTTTTTGCATATTCTGTCCTTTGTCTTATATGTTCAAAATAGATTCAGGGGTGCCTGAGTGGCTCATTTGGTTAAGCATTTGACTTCAGCTCAGGTCATGATCTCACAGTTCGTGGGTTTGAGCCCCGCGTCGGGTTCTGGGCCGACAGCTAGCTCAGAGCCTGGAGCCTGCTTTGGATTCTTTGTCTTCCTCTCTCTCTGACCCTCCCCTGCTCATGCTGCCTCTCTCTCTCTCTCTCAGAAATAAATAAACCATTAAAAAAAATTTTTTTTAAAGAAAATAGATTCAGAAACATGGATAGGAATGTAGTCTTCACAATCTTCTATCAGTAGGATTCCTACATGTATTCCACTTATGTGAAACTCTTTTAAAAGGCATGGCACTGTGCTTTAGCCAATTAGATACTGCAGATTCTAAACATTAAAATACAGAAAAGACATGGATTTCAGCTTATGAAAGGATATAACAGAACTCAACATGGGCTTGGTTCTTCACAAAAAAATATCACTGGGGCATACATGTGAAAAATATGAGACAATCAAAAAGTACTATTTATTTTATTTTATTTACTTTTTTTTTAGAGAGAGAGCATGAGTGGAGGAGAGGCAGAGGGAGAGAGAGAAAATCTTAAGCAGGCTCCGTACTCAGCATTGTGCTGAGTACTCATCTAAACTCAAAGGGTTGATTCTTTTTTTTTTTAATTTATTTTTAAAAAATTTTAATATTTATTTATTTTTGAAAGAGAGAGAGAAGGAGCATGAGCGGGGGAGGGGCAGAGAGAGAGGGAATCACAGAATCCGAAGTAGGCTCCAGGCTCTGAGCTACAAGCTACTATCATTTGACCCCCAAGGACATTTATGAACAGGAAATAGGAATCAACCTCTTTTAGTGTTGAACTAAGCATTAAAGTGATTAAAGAAGAATCATATCTTAGTTTTGTTTGTCTCTTTGTTTATTGAGGTATACTTAAGTCTCTTTGAAAGAGAAAAATCCTAAGTTCATTCTATTTTCTCCTTGAAAAAAATTTTCTACCTTGATTCTGAATGACTAATTTAGTGGGATACCTAGACATGAGAAGATTTCTTTATCCCTTTACCCCACAATATGTTTGGTTTTGTATGACACCCCAGCTGAGGTGGAGTCATTGCTTTTACTCTGGGTGACATTAATCATCATCCTTTAAAACTGTAATACATTCTTAGGGCGCCTGGGTAGCTCTATCAGTTGAGTGTCCGACTTCGGCTCAGGTCATGATCTCGTGGTTTGTGAGTTCAAGCCCCACGTTGGGCTTGCTGATATCAGCGCGTCAGTGCAGAACCTGCTTTGGATCCTTTGTCCTCCTCTCTCTGCCCCTCCCCTGCGTGTGCTCTCCCCCCAAAAAGAAAGTAAAATAAAATAAAATAAAACAAAACAAAATAAAAATAAAACAAAACTGTAATACATTCTTAGTCTCAAATGTATACAACTGCAAAGCCCTTTTGCTTTAACTTACACTGTTTAAAAAGTTACACAAAGAACAAATGAAAACATTGCCATATAAAATTTCAAATAATATAGGAAGAATATAGACACTAAAAATGGAAAAAAGAAAAAAACCTTTCTTGTCACTTCACGCTATACTGCCAATGCACAGCCTTGGCCACTTCATCAGTCAGTGTGTCAGGAATTTACAACTGTTTGCCTTCTGGGTATTTACCACTGGCCTTTTTGACCTCCTGAGTTCACTGCCATCTCTGAGCAATACTTCTAGCAAGGTCTAACTATACAACGATGTGTTATCCATTAAATAAAGCCAAATTAAGTCTAAAAGAATCATAGCTTGACTGAATATAGCTTACAAAATGATTTTTCACTACAGAAACCTTATTTTGGCATAAATGACAAAAAATTTTCACTGAATTCTTCACTTTTCAGTTCGTTATTTTGAAATGAACAGATAGTGTCAAAAATTATACCATTGAAGGGGCTTTGAAGCAGTCTGCAGTGATCATCAGAAAGCTGATTACAGATACTATTTTAGGAATTGCTTCAAAGAAGAATCCACAGCCACCTACAGTCACCTACTCCTGTTTTTAATAGTTTCTAGTATTTTATGCTATATAGGAAGCTGAAAAGAGAACCCACGAGGGACTCTGACAGAATCAGCAAACTGTAGGAGGCTCAGCAATCCAAATATTCAGTAGCAATTGAGATGGTTTATTAACTACAGGCTTTAAAGAATTCATAAAATAAAAGAAATGAAAGCGTGTTTTTGTTTTCTCCAAAGAGGCAAAAATCTGAAAAGACAGTGTGTGAAGGAGTTGTAATCATTTGTCTTTAAGAGAAAATGTGAAAATCAAATGAAAGAATACTGTTTTAAGCTCAAGCATTTCACCAAGAAATGAGTGAGCAGGAGGCAAAGATACTTTCAGTTACGATGGACAGACAGCCCAGAGATGTTTCATTGTTAGCTTATAATTGGAATACTGGAGCAATTGATAAAAGGAAATTATAATTATAAAGTAATTAAAGCCAAATATAATTTAACCCATGTATTCAAAAAAGAATAGTGCATGATGATCAGCATCAAACAATAAAAGTATTCTAGTAGTTTATTTGTCTTTCTTACACATATCTCAAATAAAGGGGAATAAATAGGTTACTTTTTGGATGCTTTTAGCTAGTCAGAAGAGCAGTATCTTGAGGAATACATATATATAGGTTATAAATAGCTATATATATTACTTATATATATGTTATTTTGCTGCTAAACATGTATTTAGAATATAAATATTTATATACCATGTATGTTGGTATTTATGTATATTTAGTATATGTAATATGTATATATTTTAAAATTTTTTAGCTACTAAACCCTTAAAATGACCTAAAGAAGGATGCAAGTCTAAAGAACAAACAATGTGTAGTTCTTCCATTAGGAGCATCTCCATTATAGTGCCACCAGGATATTTGTAATCATGTAGTCAATTTCTATGGGCTTTACCAGTCTCTGTGTTGCTCCAATGAATTATTAGTAATTTTTTTTTACAAATGAAGCCAAGTGATTTCCTTTTTAATGTTTATTTAAAAACTTGTGAAAAAGTGTTTGGTGTTCCTTTAAACACCTCTGAAGATGAGTTTCATGAAATTTTTAGAGGACTTTGGTCTGTTGTAGCATATTTATATCTCTGTCTTTTGAAGCTCGAGTTTTCTAGGCTTCTAAACAACTATTTCTGTTCATCTCTTATGGATTTTATAGTCATTATTTTGTTGACTTAAGTTCATTTGTATCCAGAAGCATCATATCAGCTGCTAATGCCCCTTTTTCTTCCTCTCACCCTCCCCACTCTCCTTCAGTGTCTAATGACCATAGGATACATCTCTTGTCTTGCTACATATAGATTCCTCAGTCGTTAAGATAGCAAACTGTCCAAAGCCAAAGATTTGATACTCAGCAATTAGTCTTAAAATATTTTGTGATCACACTTCTGACTCATAGAGAGGAAAACTATTGATAATACCTTTATCCTTGATGTGGCACATCTTCTACTAATCACAGGAGTTAAATACAGTCTATTGTGTATGCGTAACACTGTTTCTATGAGCCACAACACAGCTTCCTATTAATTGGGAAATTAAACCCATGAAAAAAAATTATTTGCCACATTTTTGACAAAAACAAACAAAAATAAAACCTTAAAAGCTACTGAATCTATAGCTCTGTTTGCCCCTTATGAGTCAGTTTTTCCTCCAGAAACATGTTATGAACTATTAAGTATAGGAGAGCATAAAATACTTTATTCTATAATATTTAACCAATGTTTTCTGAATTGTAATGGTAATAGTATGCAATTTTTATTTGAGATATGGCCTTCCTAGAAATCAATTTCTTAGCGTCAGCTAGCACCAAGATTTTTCAGAATTTTAAAGAAAAGCGTATTTCATAAATTGAAGTTGCAGTTCCCTTAAGACAAGTTCTATTTCGGGGTCTACATTTTACAATAGCTGAGACTGTCACAGTCATTCACCTTCATCATTAAAAAGCCATATAAAGTTCCTTTCTCCTCTAAAGTTAGAATGTTAAATGTTCACCTTGTGGACTAACTTTCTGAGTCCATTAAAGTTTATGTCCAGAGGTATACAGACTAGGTAACCAGTAAGACAATGTCAGATTTTAACCATGAAAAACCTCCCATACTCTCTACTTTTCAAAATTACTTGTGAAAAGAAAAACTTTTTAAAAAATCCATTCTGACTACTTTAAGGGGAAAAAAACATTTATGACTTGCATGAAGACTGCTTTAAAAAAATGGGAAAGAGAAATGAAATGGCAACAGGTCACACCTATTAGTAGCATCTGGCCAGCCCTCTCTAGATTAGCTCTGGTTCAAACCTGTGGGGGTCCAGCTGTGATACATGACTCCAGGGAGTCTGTGTCTGACTCAAGCACACCCAGATATGGTGTGTGAGAGAAGCAAACATCTATTCTTCGGAAAGGGCTGCAGCACGTATTTTGTTGCTCTGTTGTGAGATGCTCTCTCTCAAGGGGAAAATCATTATGGCCATCAGGAGATGTTAGACATTAGAGCAACATACTCAGAGATGCCATAAGCCAGTAACTAGATTCTAACAGCTATTACTGCAAATAGCTAATGCTCCTGACTTGAAGCTATGAAAGGAAGTAACCCCTGAAATTTAGTAAGAACCATCAGAAAGCCCTATAGTTGGGACCCATGTCCACTACTGAGAGTGAACAATAATTGGAGCCATTATCACTGAAAGCCACCTCTAGGAAACCACAGATGAGAGAGTAGAGACTTCCCAGCTATCTTCCCCGCCCTCTTCCCTAAACAAGAGATGCAAATCCTTTTATCTGATGTGCATTCAAGAGAAAGATCACAAATGTTGGCCTTTTAATATACTTCCAATTGAGGGTAAAGAGGAATTTCTGGACAATCATTCTGGTACAATTGGAGACTCAGAAACTCTCAATATGGGTTTTACTGGCTATAAAGACCTTAGATTTTAGCTCAGCTTTCAGACTTTCAATAATTATAATAACATTTATTGATGCTACACTGAGTGCCATCCACTATTCTAAGCATGTTTGCAATCTAATAACTATGAGGTATGTGCATTACTATACCCATTTTACTGATGACGAAAAGTACACAAAAGTTAATTAACTTGCCCAAAGTCTCCAATTAATGAATGGTGAACATAAGGTAACACTAGAGCTATGCTTTTTTTACTCACTTCCTACACTATGGAGAAGGCAGAAAAAAAATGGCTCCCTAAAGAAAGCCACATCCCAATTCCTAGAGCCTGTGAATATGTTACATTACATGGCAAAAAGACTTTGCAGGTGAGTTTAAATTATGGACCTTGAGGTAAAGAGATCATCCTGGATCCAAGTGGACCCAATGTAATCATGTGGGTCAGAATCTTTCTTGGCTGTGGTCAGAGGGAGACATGAATATAGAAGAATGGTCAGAGAGATGAACAATTGCTGACTTTGAGGATGGAAAAGAGGACTCTGGAAAAGGCAAGGAAACAGATTCTCCCCTATATATTCCAGAAAATAATGCAGTTGTACCAAAACCTTTGTCTTCACCCAGTAAGACCTGTTTTGGACTTCTAACCTACAGAACCATAAGATGATAAAATTGTGGTATTTTAAGCCACTAAGTTTGTGTTAACTTGACAGCAGCAGCAGCAGCAAAAGTACTAATATACACAACCTCATTGAAAAAGAGTTACCGAGGTATTTTCCTTCCTTGGGCGAAATGGTCTTGCTATGACCTTAGGTATATAGGTTGTTTCACTTGTTTTGAATGTATTACATGATAGTTTGTCCCACATTTAGCACTCAATCAAATATTACAGGAAATTGAACATATTTGAAACACCTGGGTGGCTCAGTCAGTTAAGAGTCCAACTCTTGATTTTGGCTCAGGTTCATTGTGTCTGAGCCCACACAGGGCTCCCCGCTAACAGTGCAGAGACTACTTGGGATTCTCTCTCTCCTCCCTCTTTACACCCGGCTCCCACTCACACTCTCTCCATCAAAATAAATAAGCTAAAAAAAAAAGAAACTGGACATAATTTAAATCTTGCAGAGTTATAAAATAGATTAAATGCCATGATATGGATCTTTGATACATACATGATGGCTTTTTAACAAATAGTAGGAAGTTATCATTCTAACGTTCAGAATACAAATAGTTTGATTCCTTACCAAATTCTGTCATCAGTGCCAAAGTATTCTTTGAAGTCTCAGAATAAAATGAATTTGTTGAAAAGATGACTGACACATTACTACAAAAAGATTTTCAAAAACTGCATCAAAGTCATCAACATTCACCATAGCAGAGGCCCCAAAATGGTTGAGAGTTATTTTTTTTTACCTATAAATAGAGTGAAAAATCAGAGCAGTAGCCTTTGCAGGCAATCTTTTTGGAAACATTCCACCTCCACAAATAATGAACGCCACAGAGCATTATCAAACATAGCACTCATTGCTATCTGTTTCAATTAATGTGGCAGTATGCTATCTGATCAGACATGTATGCATGTATTATATATACCAGTGGGCAGTAACAGTTTCTTAGTTATGAAATTTATTGACTGACTAAATTCTACCCCTGAAACCATTACTACACTGTATGTTAACTAACATGGATTTAAGTTTTTTAAAAAGGGAGGGGCACCTGGGTGGCTCAGTTGGTTCAGCGTCAGACTTTGGCTCAGGTCATGATCTCACACGTGATCTTGTGAGTTCAAGCCCCACGTCAAGCTCTGTGCTGACAGCTCAGAGGCCGGAGCCTGCTTCAGATTCTGGGTCTCCCTCTCTCTCTGCCCCTCCCCCACTTATATTCTATCTCTCTCTGTCTCTCAAAAATAAATAAACATTAAAATTTTTTTAATTTTAAAAAAGGGAAAAAAGAAAACAATTTAAGAAAAGAAATATTAAAGCTTTAGAAAACAGCAATAAATGCTTTGGAAGGCTCAGGCCACCATAAGAGTAAGATTCAATGTAAGACTTCAGAACAGCGATTGAATCCCACAGAGCTTTGTGATGGATGAAATTAAGCCTGCCAGGTACACTACACTTGTATTCTTTCAGCAGTCAGGTTGTGGAGCATTACTAGTTCCTCCCAGCACTGCAGATACAATGGCCAATAATTTAGCTCCTATGGTCCAGATTCATGCAAACATTATTAAAATGGTTCCCATAGAATAAGCTGAAGAAAGCAATCAAAATTAACTAGGAGCCCAGGCTTTGACTGCTGGGATAAAGTAATATTCAAAATAACTTCACCTTTGGCACCTAGAGATGTAGTGGCTTATTTTGGGTAATAGTGACAATCTGCCTGTTGTAGAGAGACCTGGATGGCAAAGAGGAGGACTACCACAGGGACCAATTGCACATACAGTGTCGTGGACTGATGGCATGAGTGTTACGTGCCCAATGTGTACAGGGCTGTGGGAATTATATTTGTTTTCATGACCAGTGCCATTCACTGGTCTGGTGGATTACCCATCATGCCTTATTTTACTGTCCTTTTCAAACAACCAGTTTTCTTATTCCTTTTGAACTGACCATTTGTACAATTGAAGCTGAGCACTCTGTCACTCTGAATAGTGACATTAACCTATTTTTTAATTGTTATTTCTTAATGTTATATGTGGTACATAATCAGTATAGAAAAATTAGGAAAGACAGTTAAGCAAAAATGGAAACAAAATATACATATACATATAACATTATGTATACATTATATATATATTATATATACATTTACAAAATATACATATACATACAACATTGTATATATGAAGTACCATTACCAAGTAACAACCACTGTTAATGTTTAGGAATATATCCTTCCAGATATTTTCCCACACAAATATGCATATGAACACATTTCAGCAAAGACAGTATCATTGCATAATAATAGTATCTCGCCATATAATGTTTTATTTCCTGCTTGTATCACTAAGCACTAGTGAACTTCTATGGCTGTCACCTAGGACTTCATTTTTAATGATCATATATCATACTGTGGTATGAAGTTATTTTAATTTAATCAATTCCCTGTTATTAGAGTTTCATGTGTGGCTTGTATTTTTATTACTGATAATACTATGATGAACGTATTAATAAATGAATGTTGCAACTTGTCCGGTTACTTCCTTAAAATAAGCTCTAGAAGTTGATTAGTGGTTAAAAGTTATGCAGTTTTCTAAGGATTTTGAGAGCTGTCTGTAGTTCCATCTTTAAATGGGAAGAAAAACTGATTAAAATTGGAAAGATAAAAATCATTCAAAAGCTTTAAATGAATAACTCATAAAGACCTGAAATGCTAAATAAAATACACACAAAGTATTTCAATTAGGGTCCTTTCGTTAAACCTTTCACACACACACACACACACACACACACACACAAAGCTAATGGACTTAAGGGAGATTCATCAAGTTTATAAATCAACAAATAAGCCGACTTACTAAATAACAGGCAATGACATTAAAATATTATCTTCTATTCTATTAATACTTCTCTGGAACAAAAGAATAATAACAACTGTATTATGATATAATTTTTATAATTTAATACATATTTTTGTTTTTATATAAAATATATTTTTATGTTTTAAATTCTTGGATCTTGACTTCTACTATATTATGAGTTCACTGAAGACAAAAATTATATTCTGAGTCTCACTATAACACTAGCAATCAAGACTTAGCATATTAGGTAGACATTTAATATGTGCTTGCTTTATCTACATGACCAACAAAATTATTTTGACTTTATAAAGTAAATTAATCAGTTTAGGGATTTTGTAACTATGTGGGCAAAAACTTTATGCTTAAAACTTTATGCTTGGCATTTTCTTATGTTTAATTTGTTCATACACATTTTATATTAAAATTCAGTAACATACAAAGTAATATTGGATAAAATAAACCAGTATTTATATGTAATTCTGATAAGGTGCTTTAAGTGTTCACTGAATTTACAACCTATCAAATAGAAGACATTTTCAATGACGAATACCTTAGGAGGATTTCAGAATTATATGAAGGATGGTTTAGTACCATATTTCAAACTATTTAGGAAAGTGATTAAGACTATGCCATGAGATAAGTTTATAATTCATAAATGTATTTTAAAAACAAGATAAACATTTGTGATGCAAGTAAGATGTTGCTTTTCTTAAACTTGACGACTGGTACCTTCCTTAAAATACTGTAATAATCTTTGAACTTACATATGTAAACTGTTTTTAGTCTGTTTTCATTGTTATCTGTGTAAATGATTTTTTTTTAACTAGGGCTAGTTCTTGATAATAATCCTAACCTTTGTTACTTCTGACTTATAGGGTATCTTTGTTACTAGGGTTCAGCCTGATGGACCAGCATCCAACCTGCTGCAGCCTGGTGATAAGATCCTTCAGGTAAGAGAGATAAAAAGCATCATTTTCAAATGCCAACATAAAACTATGTAACCATGTTGTTAAGTTGAATGACTTGAATTACATGATTGGCAATAAGTGCTTCTCGCATTTCTTATTTACCTCTATTTTGGGGAGGTTGAGAGGCAAGTCAGAAACAAATTCAATCTCATGTAATTCTATACCTTCCAGTATTTGGCATATGGTAGATGTTCTGCATATTTTTGTTTATATGAATACTGTTATTTGGTAATGTAAGAATTGAAACCTACAAGAATCTATGCATAGCTATCAAATATAAGTATGAGTCATAAGGTACAGAAATAGGGTATCTATGTGACTTTGGATGAGGAAGAAGGGACTCGTCCATATTAAATTTCTCAACAGTAAGCTTATTACTGTTTGAAAACTGTGAAACACATGGTTATATGTCCCTGCTCCCCCTTCTCAGATGCTTGAACAAAAGTTTCGCTATATATATATATATATATATATATATATATATATAGTGACTTATTAAAATGTACTGTCTGATAGAAAGGACTTTTTCTCTAACTTAAAAGCTCTGTGGAACAGAAAAGGGTCACTCCAGTAAACAGCTAAGTAAATGCTTGGTATAACCATTTGCTTTCTTTGTTCCTTTCTCTGAAATCACTTCTGCTTGATCATTTCCTACATTCCAGAAGGGACTTAAGTATCATCAGTTTATCTAAGATTCAGTATTTTGACTTAGGACCCCAGAAATTTCTCACAATATCACTAGGTAGAAATATCTTTCATCATAGATATTTAACCATTTGGAGCAAATGTGAAATGGTTCAGCATAATATTTTGGGACATGGGGGAAAAGAGGACATGTGGGAAAAGATCTTTCTAGTCAGACTGGATCTACAAACAGTTACAACAATGCAAGGGCCCAATGCAACTCAGCTCTGAGGAGATCTTCTATTTATTTACTGAACACTTTCAAAAAGTTCTAGTAATTTTATAAATTTTGATGAAAAAGAGTCAAGAATAAATTAACAGTGTAATTCCCTAACACTTGGTAAATGCTACTGTTTAGCCAAGGAAATGGCTAGGGTGTTTTTTCTCTACTGAATTTCATATAATTATTTTTAATTTCTGAGCCTGAAAAATAAATGTAGCCAGTTAATCTCAGATCTCTGATCTTTGGAATGCTAGGCTGCTTAGAGAAGTCTTCCATAACTTGAGGTAAGGCTAAGAGTTGCCTTCATTCATGACAGAGGTAGCAAAAGAAAGATTGTTCTCTCTGAATTCAGGAGAATCCAGATATAATATATATGTTTATATTATATGCTAAAATGTTACATATCCATATATCTATAGGTAGGTGATAGATAGATAGATAGATAGATAGAAAGAAAGATAGATAATCAGTATAGATGAAAACAGATATACTGAGTAGGAGAGATGAGAAATCAGTGTAAAGTGCACTAAGGAATCAATTCCCAATGCAAGAAGTAGGAGGGAATCATAAACCCAATCTGTTAAAAGCCAAAAATCTGCAGAAGAGCTGTACCCGGGTTGGCTCCTCTCTCCACACATGACTATGAAAGATGTAAGACTTTCTTTTTTGCTGTGGAACTCATTTGTATTAAGTACAATAAAATCAAAGTCCATTTTCAGCAAAAGAAAAATGCACATAGACCATAAATAAATTACTATATTCACAGTTTTACTCATACTAGTTAAAAAGCAGAAGTGGGTTATACTTTCTGAAAGAAATAAGAGGATCTTTTCTCTTCAATGGAACAAATTTATTTATAAGCCTTGTTATCAATGTAACAACCTAGAAAATCAAGGTCAAAGGAACAAACAAACATCAACAGATGAGCTCCCTAAATGATGGGAGTTATTGGGTTTGATCTAACACAATAGCAAATAACAAAAGAGATATTAAGTAGCAAAAAAGATATACCTTTCCCAAAGCTCCCCCAAGCCCCAAATTTATCATAAAAAAGCTGTCCCTTTCTTTGTCTAGAACTGTTTTAACCCACTATTCTCTTCTTACTCTCCTATGGGACCAGGGACATGTCATTGGAATTACATGAAGAGGTATGCATTAGAGGATAATCTTAATTAAAATATATTCACATGATGTTTCTATCATTTTACTGTTCATTTTCCCAGAATAAATACACTATAATTAATGAGCATATTCAAATGACCTACTGTGTTTAGTGAGTCATGTTGCTTTAAGACCCTGAGGCTAAGGAGCTAGCCCTATGCTGGGAGACCAGGTTTAACATCATAGTTTCTTTTTTGTCATGTTATTAATAGTTAAAAATTTTTCAATCTTATTTATTATATATTTTAAATTTATAATATGTTAAAATATAGAAAATCTAGGGGAGCCTGGGTGGCTCAGTTGGTTCAGCATCTGACTTCAGCTCAGGTCGTGATCTCACAGCTCATGAGTTCGAGCCCCCTGTCAGACTCTGCTGACGGCTCAGAGCCTGGAGCTTGCCTCAGATTCTGTGTCCTCCTCTCTCTTTGCCTTTCCCTATTTATGCTCTGCCTCTCTCTCTCAAAAATAAATAAAAACACTTTTAAAAATTTTAAAAATAATATAGAAAATCTATTAATTATAGTTACTTGTTGAAAAATGAAGACTAGAAAAAAGGACATATTGTACTTGATAGTTAACATGGTTTGCAGTTAGAACAAAATGCTTATTTGTATGTATATTACATATTAAGTATAATATTCTATTATATGACCATAGTTGAAATATTCTCTTCATTTACCTGTCCACCCTGTATTCCCCAGACAAGAGCCTAGGAGGACAAGAGAAGATAAATTAAATGATTTATAGGTACTTATTAATGACATCCGGATTTTATCAGTCATCAAAACAGATTTTTCTCATATAAGGTATACTAATATGATACATAATTAAAGATCATCTCATACTCTCTTCTACCTTACCATAATTTTAAGAGTTTCCCAAAATATATTCCTGGTCAATGGCTATATGCCTACGATACCACAGTAGAATAATCAAAAGATAGGATAATTGAAACAAATAAGATATTTTCCCTTGTTTTCTAGTCATAATAAACCTTGGTTGTACAATTCATATAGATAATTCAAGAACCCACTCTCAAAAAAACAAGTCTATCAAGTTTCAGTTAGTTGCTGGTAGGTTGTTTGGTTTGGAGTGCCTTATCAAGAGAGTTAGTCCTGATTGAGCAGGAGTTGGGCACCTTGGATGGCTCAATTGGGTAAGCATCTGATCTCACAGTTCATGAGATCGAGCCCCATATCAGGCTCTGCACTGACAGCATGGAGCTTGCTTGGGATTCTCTTTCTCCCTCTCTCTCTGCCTCTCCCCCAGTAGTGCACTCACTGCTCACTCTCTCTCTCTCAGAAAAAAAATAGAGAGAGAAAGAGAGAGAGGGAGAGAGAGAGCAAGCAGGAGTTACCCCAGGCTTAACAGAGAGGAGAAAGGTGCATAAGTAGCAGGAGGAACAGCTGTGAGCTATCTTGACAACACTCTGAAGGAACAGAGATGAAAGAGTCAATTCACAATGAGTGAGTGTGGAGTTCAAAGAGAGAATACTGGAGAGGTAGATTTCAGGCTTGAAGAAAGAAAATCCTAGAATTTTAAGGTTTTGCTTTGAGTTGAAGAACTGAAACATGGAGGGGGCTTAGAATGGGGAGGAGGTGATGAGATACGGCTTTCAAGGCTCAGAATATAAGAAGAAAGTTTAGATTCCCAAAACTCTAAATGAAATGTCCACAGATGCCTGAATCTATCATATACAGATATATAGCATTGTATCTATCTGACCACTGGATCAAACCTTCCTTGTCTGAATGGAAGTTTTATACCACTTTGAATGACCAGTAGGTGTGGTTAGCTGCTAATGGCTTGGCATATTTCTTCAACAACCTCAAAACAAAGTGCTTTCAAGAAGCCATAATTAATGTCACAAAGCCCATGCACTAAATACCATACCTTTTACTCATAAGACCTGATTTTATATTTAGAACCTTTTACCTCCCTTTCCAGACCACCAAGGGGAAACCTCTGGATCCAGGCACATTGCCAGAAGCAAGAAGTCATAGATGACAGTTTCACTGTACAGGAATGGAGAGAAACTTCTTTTAAAAGACAGAAACAAATTTCAGAAAGTACAGCAGAGTCATTCAGTGTAGACTATAAGGTGTTTCTCAATGGCGTCCCTTAAAATATCAGAGCCACCTCAGATTCTGTCCCTTATTTCAGGATTTCACAATGTATTAAGCATTTCAGAACCTGATAAATCTTTTTTTTTTAATTTTTTATAATGTTTTATTTCTAGGAGAGAGAGAAAGACAGCGTGAGCAGGGGAGGGTCAGAGAGAGAGGGAGTCACAGACTGAAACAGGCTCCAGGCTCTGAGCTGGCAGTCAGCACAGAGCCCGACGCGGGGCTCAGAACCCACGAACCGCGAGATCATGACCTAAGTGAAAGTCGGATGCTTAACCGACTAAGCCACCCAGGCGCCCCAGAACCTGATAAATCTCTTAAACTTTTGTTTTCCAACATATTTAACCATACAGCCCTCTCTACTAATAACATCAATTAACTACCTCCACAGAACACACGTTGGGAGATGTTTCTTACAGAAGCATCTAACTGGACCCACAGCTTTATCCCACATAGCGTTCATGTTCATAATTATCATCATGAGTCATTCAGAATGGGTTAGAGTATATTCATGTCTCTGTATTTTTAAAATTTCTCCCAAAAAGGCTACAAAAAGTAGAGTGAGAAATTTTCATTATAGTTAAAAGGAACTATGAGATGAGACTCTTAAAAAAAAATAAACTTAAGGTATTTGGAAATTTCACTAAAGCATTTCCCAGCAAGGCCAAATGAGTTATTGCTTTTTCTTTGGTTGATTTTATTTGGTGGTTGAAAATCAAAAATATCAGAGAGGTTGGAGGGAAAGGTGGGGGGAAGGGGGCAGTAATCATGTCATTCTTGGTGTTCAGAGAAACTATTGCTTATAATGATATGATACATTGAAGGAATAAGATTGTTTTGAATACAATTTGACTAGAAGACAACAAAAGTTATTTTTTTAAATGTTTATGGTTTTATATGCCAGAGTTTCACTGCATTTATTATTGCATTTATGAAGCTCACTACAGTCAGCTAATAAAAGATTGAATAAATACTTATTGCAAATTAATAAGAAATAAGGAAAACAGGAAAACCAACAAAAACAGGTTAAGCTCATTAGGCTGGCTCTGACTCCCATAATTTGGCTGAAGTAAAAACAATAATTAGGTACCTATATTGTGTCATTTATATCACACAACAACCCTGCAAGGTTTCTTATTAAATAACTTATTTGACCTTCTTCTATTATACAGTACTGATTTTACTGGAACAAATTTTACTGATAGCATCATATTCAGCACATTTTCTATTTATATATTTGGAAAATATATATTAAATGCCCTCTGTGTACAAAGTATTGTGCCAAGCAATGTGAACAGTGTAATAAAGAATGTAACTAAGTCCTTGACTTCATATAGCCTAGCCCGGGAAGCAGATATGCCCAAAATTACCTGAGCAGAAAACGAAGAAGGAAGAGAGGATAGAGAGGACTTTAAACATTTAATAAAATCAACTCCCAGTCTGTCTTCTTTTAAGAGCAAATCTTCTACCAAAAAGAAACCAACATGGCTACAAAGAGCCCCCTGAAAATTAAAGGTTGATTTTGCAGTTCTGTTCACTTTGCAGTTTCTATTTCTTTTAAAATAAATAACATCCATCTTGTCAGGGAAATGCTTTGCAAACCCAGGTAGGGAATCCATTTGTTAGAGATGCTCATTCAACATGTTGATAAGAAGAAAACCGCATTCCAAAATCAGATCAGATGAGTAAGCAAATGTCGTCAAGATGACTATTACCGGTTCAATGCCCACAGTTTTTAAAAGTTTTTTTGTTAAAAAAAAATGTTTATTTATTTATTTTGAGAAAGAGAGAGAGAGAGAAGCTGACAGAGAGAGAGAGAGAGAGAGAGAGAGAGAGAGAGAGAATCCCAAGCAGGCTCTACACTGTCAGCACAGAACCTGATGCAGAGCTCAAACTCACTTAGATGCTCGAACTCACTTAGGTGCTTAACCAACTGAGCCACCCAGGCGCCCTCCATGCCCAAATTTCTAAACAAATAATTGACAATGTATTTAGTTGAGTTGAGTCTATTCTATATTGTCATGTCTTTTTTTTTGAGCCTAAATTCATGAAACATTCAAGCAGCAATACATGTGTGCACTTCAGATAGAAGAGAAATTCTTATCTATGTTTTATTCTATAAAGAGGCTTTTAATACTAAAGTAAAAGCCATTAAGACTCCAAACTTCTTACATTTAAAAAGCACTCTGTAAATTTTTTATAGGAACTCTCCCAGAATTTAAGATCTGTAGTTCAGATTTTTGATAGAAAGGAGAAGTTTCCAAATGACTTGGCATAAAGTCAGTGTAGTATTGATTATGCAGTGTATTCGGCTCCAAATAAATGCCAATATTTAATGAGAGCACTCTATCAGATTAAAATTTTGAAATGAGAATTCCAGGTAGCTAATTTGAAACATAATTATAATTATTTAAAATTTTCACTGTTTCTTATAATGTCTGGCTGTCAGGATTAAACACCATGAAGGCTTGCCCTTGTAGTTCAAATATGGTTGCTGTATTTTTTTTTTTTTCAGTTTTCCTGCATTCCCATAGCCTAGGCATTCAAAGATATTATGTGCTAATGTATAGCTAATGTACAAAATACATGTATGCTGGGGGCCTGGGTGGCTCAGTCAGTTAAGTGTCTGACTTCGGCTCAGGTCATGATCTTGCAGTTTCCAAGTTCAAACCCGACATCAGACTCTGTGCTGACAGCTCAGAGCCTGGAGCCTGCTTCCGATTCTGTGTCTCACTCTCTCTCTGCCCTCCCCTGCTCACGCTTGTCTGTGTCTCTGTGCCTCTTTGTCTCTCTCTCAAAAATAAACATTAAAAAAAAATTCTTAATTAGAAATGAGTGTATCCTGACCCTTTAAACATTTGTCCCTGAGGGTGAGTTTCAATCAACCAAAAATTACACATCTGAGTCTCTAATTCCATTTCTCTTTTGGATTCTCAAAGAGTCATGCTGTCCTTCTTATTGGATAATACCACCAACCTTGGGGCCAAGCCTTCTTAGCAATTAGTTTTTAAATTTAGAGCTTTGAATAATAAGGGCACAACAAAATTCTTGGGAGAAATACAGAATCCTCTGTAGAATTACTATAGTATAAACATCCATAATTTATCCATTTAACAAAACATTTACCAGAAGGAAGTCAAAGAAAAATCCTGGAGAAACCAGAGGATGAAATCCAGAAACCAAGTATGTTTTATAGTAAATTGATGACTATAATTGCAAAGCTCTACTTTTTGTTGTAATTGTAAATATTATTTTCATTAACCCTCCATCTTTCCATGTCTCAATCATGCAAAGGGGCAATTAAAAATCATTTTATGGCACAGATGTCAAATGGAATTTTTAAAAGGTAGGATAGCTTCTAGAAACAATATAAAGATTATATAGTAAAATGTTCCTTTATACTTTCAAATCAGCTAAAGCCAGAAACCCATTAATCATATATTCTGGAAGCATAAAATTTTCAAAATATCTTTTCTTTCCTAAATCTTTTCTTATTAATTTCATTTTAACTTAATAAACCATTTAATTTATTTATCATTTTTCATTAAGTTGCTATTTCCTCTAAAGTGCACACATTTTATTACAATGCACAAAAGACACTGTGTTTATATAAACATAGATGTGGCCAAATGTGGCCATGCATTTTAAAATTTTATTAATTTAACCTGGGGCACCTGGGTGGTTCAGTCGCTTAAGTGTGCAACTCTCAGTTTCAGCTCAGGTCATGACTGCACAGTTTGTGGGTTAGAGCCCCGCGTTGGCCTCCACACTGGCAGCATGAAGCCTGCTTGGGATTCTTTCTCTCCCTCTCTCTGCTTCTCCCCCACTTCTGCCCCCTCTCTCTCTCTTTCTCAAAATAAATAAATAAACATTAAAATTTTTAATAAATAAAAATTTCATTAATTTAGCATTTATTCTCCAAAGCATCTTTTGCATTTCCATTGTGTATATATTCAAATTATCAAATGCACGAAGGTAGGTTATACTCACTAACTTTTCAAAGCATCATTGGATTTATATCTTGCAATGACTATTGCGCCGTACTGGCCTTTATTTCCTCAGCTCTTCTTCCACTCACACACATAAGACAACCATAAATATTAAACCCCTCTTCCAACACCTTCCATCACTGTAACCCCCAGCATCAGGTCTAACATAATGTTCCATATTAAGAAATTATTCAATTCATATTAAAAATTATATTCATTTAATGAACCGAAAACATTCATTACCAGCCTCACAACATCCAATGAAACAAATTATGCCAAGATACAGAGTTGACATCTGTGACATAAATTCCCACCTAGTCACCAACACTCTGAGCTTGATATTTCATGTACTGTCTCCAATCCTCCTTACATTTTCATCTTTTAAAAAATGAGGGTTAACTAAACAAGAAAAAAGAAAAGTTCCTCTGACATTTTGTCCTTCTGTTTGTGACTCCATGAAAATTCAAGAAAGTAAAAGTGAAGTAATATTAATAGTAGTAGCAAACATTTGATTGATTTATAGTTTACCAGGCCTAAGCACCTGATGTATATTAAATCATTTAATCTTTAATAAATTTTCTAAAATAATGTGCTTTCTGATCTTTCAGAGTCCTCCTAGTATTCTGAAGCCATTCCCAGGCAGTCCCTAGCTGTGGCATTTAGGCCTCTTGAGGTTCACCAAAGCTTGGGTTTTTTTTTTTTTTTTTTTTTTTTTTTTTTNAGAGACAGGGAGAGAAGAGTCCAGAGCAGGCTCCAGGGCTCTCAGCTGTCAGCACAGAGCCTGACGTGGGGTTCAAACTCACAAAACGTGAGATCATGACCCTAGCGAAGTCGGACTCTTAACAGACTGAGCCATCCAGGCGCCCCACCAAAGCTTGGGTTTTAGATCCAAAACATGTCTGGGTACTAAAATTATATGTAGAGTCCTAGTGTTTATTTGACTCCGTGATCTAAGTTATCAATCTACTTATTTCCTTCTGGAAAATCAGCCCTGTATTTGAGTTTCCAACTATATAACTCTCATTTGTCACTTACAAAGCATGAAATACTAGAAGCTGCTGATTTAAAGTCATATTAAAAGCTCATGTATACTTGGGATCTTTCTAGCCTTGAATTAGAACTCGGATTGTGATTTGGAACATCTTGAAGCCTGTTTTATTGGAAATAGACCCAGAAACAAGGCCAGACTTCATCTGGCTATGCCTTTTCCCTACTTTTTATTCTGCTGCAGAAAACTAGGGTTCACTGGGGTCACTGGAAAAGATTTGATTTTCTTGTATTTCCTGCTACTTTTTGAGCACAGTACCTTGACTCCCCCTTCATGACACTCTTACCAGTTATTCTCCTGCGAGGATCTCTCAGGACCCCAGCTTTCCTGTTCTCTCTCCACCGTGCATAGGTCCCTTAGGAATTCCTCTTCTTTAGTTCTGCCATCCTTGGGCTGGAAGGATCAGGCTCTGCTTCACCTTCCCCTCCCTTAATTCAGACAGGTGTTTCTAGATGCCAAGGTCAACAGCAAACACTGTCTCTCAGCTTTACTCTCCATGTCCCAAGCTGCAAACCCCTCCTACTCCCCTATTAGAGTTTCCTTCTTTCACAGTGTTCTGTTTTAAACTTATTTTCTGATAAATCTCTCAGCCTTCCGTGTAGTGAATACCAAACTGCAGTAAAACCTAACCTCTGTTGCTAATACTGCCATCCTGACATTCCTTCCTGAACTCCACTCTCTTGTTTCTAAATATATGATCCACACTTCCCTTGCCCGCATTGCCATGGCCTCAATGTCCATTGTCTTCCTAACTAAGCTATTCCTTCGTTTCCATTTTTCATTAATAGTATCACAATTTGATTCTTGTTTGTTTCTCATACCCATGTTCAATTAGATGCCAAACTTATAGATTCTACCCTAAAAGTTTTCTCCTTTTTTAATCCATTTCCTCTCAAGTTTCCTGGCACTGCCCTAGCAGATAACCTGACTTAGTCTTTCCACTTTTGAGAGCGAAAGCTCACATATGGCTACAAGAACCCAATTAAGCCAGAGTTAATACTATAATAAGAATGAGAGATTCAGCATTTCTGGAGATTCTAATTTAGGATTAAATGTTATTTCTACCAGTATTTTTAGAATGAATTAAGTTAATCCTGATAGGAATCTGAATGAGAATTAAGGTTTTGCAGTGAATAACAAAATTATGTCAGGAGGTAATATAGCAGTAGTTTCGAGGAGAAAATGTTCATTATTTTAGCATAATCAATGAAATGCCAATTCAAATCCATGGAGGCAATTGTGGTCTTATTATTTCAGTGAAGTATTGAGAGAAATAATAAGAAGGAATATTATGGTATCAGATTATTCACCCCTGGCTGTGTGGCCTCAGTCACTTAGCTTGAACTCTCTGAGGTATATCTCTTTCATTTATAAAACAAAAGGATTGCTTTAGATCATACTTGCTCTCACTCTCTCATTCTCTCTTTCTCTCATTACCTTTCTCTATCTCTCCAGAAAACTTCTGTTTAAACGTTTCACATATTGGACTATCTCTCTTTGCTTTGAAGAAAGAAATCTATGAACTAACCCCACCTCCTATCAAGCCCCTCCACATTAGTTTATTTTTATGGTTGCCTTCTTATGCTAAACCTAGGATCTAAATTCACTGGAATTTTTATTTTTAAATTCTCATTAAAATGATTACATATCTGGATCATATTAAAACCCTTCTCCCTGCATCAATTGTTGAAGACTTTATTTGAAAGAGCCAATTGTTCACATGTCTAAGACTGGAGGAGACTCCAGGCTTGAGACAAGACATTGATTGTGGCCCTTCACTAATCACATTCTTGCCAGGTGTGACTACTGGGGAAACTTGTTAGGTACCAGGAAGAAACAGCTTCTCTGGAAATTTTCCCCCTCTCTTTTCCTTCCACTGAGCTACTCTAGTACTTTATTTTTGTCTTCTGATATTAATTCAATTCATCAGCTGCTGAGTCCAAACTACAAGTAAGGCATTTTCTACATTATTTTTAGTGATGTCCATGGCTAAGTTCCCCTTCCATATGGTCACCTCTTGACGGGAGCTTCCCTGTCTCATCCTTTCTTACTTCCTATCCCCAGTGCCAAGCACAATGCCTTGGGCACAATTAACATGTAACAGATATGTTTGATAGAAAAAAAAATAATGGTGGAGATAGAGCAACCTTTTTTTGAAGACCTTTTTATAAAAATTCCATTAAAAATTAACAGCTAAGATTAATTTGCTATCTGGGTTCTGTGTCACTTATGCCCTTAAAATTGATATTATTATTATTATTATTATTATTATTATTATTTTAAAAAGCCAGCCACAATCACTCCCTGCCCAGTTGCTATGTCTCAAAGCTACAGCCTCAGCTGTCTCCATTTCTATTCTTTGCCTGGAAAAAGGAAACAAGTCAGATTCAAAACATGAACTCCATGCCCCCATTCACAATACAAACCAGACAAAGCTCCTGGGCTTTGGTGTATATGGGTAGATTTACTATGCCTCCTCTTTCTGTACAGTCAGTGTAAGAACACAGCCTGTGGTACTCACCAGAGGGCTCAAAATTGGTATTATTTTGAGACTGGTTGTTGCTAAAACCAGGAATGTTGAATTCTAATGATGGACAATATACCATTCATGTCCTCCAAATCCCAGAACATTCCTTTTTCCCTGAAACATCAAGATACTTAAATTTCCAACAACTCTCTGAAAATTCTTGGTGGGTTTGAGTTAATTCCAATTCCAGGTTCTGACTCTTCTGATAGAGGAAATCTGAGCACTCACAGTTATTTAACATCAAGGACTCCATTACTAGCATTAAATTTAGGGGCATGTGACTGGCTCAGTCAGTAGAACATGTGATTCTTGATCTCAGGGTTGTGGTTCCCAGCCCCACACTGGGAATAAAGCTTACTTAAAATAAGTAAGTAAATAAAGTTAAATTTAATTCACAATTAAGGTATGTCTTTTGGTCAAACTGAAACATTAAGGTAGTTTGTATATTCCTCAGAAATAAACATAAATTTCACCCAAGTTTGCTATTTTCCTCATGTCAGATACAGATTGAGAATAAAAAGAATGTACCATATGCTGTGCTCTTTCTATTCCACATCACCGTCTTACCAGAAATAACATCACACAGAACCCAGTTGTCTGCTTTTAACTATAACTTAAAGCAAGAAATTTGGGCTGTGTAACAAAACCAAAGTTCTACCCAACTTTGTGTTTCCTGCCACTGCAACAGCCAATGCCAACTTTGATAGGCATTTCAGTTAACTAAATGTTATTATATATATTAAAGGAGATATAGATAGATGAAAGTTATAGATATAGATGGTATAGATAGAAATAGAAATAGAGATAAAGATAGTATATCTATATATCTATATAATATTAGATATAGATATAGTTAGAGATTAGCTATAGATACAGATATAGATATGGAAAAAGTGGGGAAAGAGAATCAGGGAAGGAAGGAGGGAGGGGGAGAGAGAGGGAGATTCTTTAATTCAAAACAAATTTAAACTTCTAGTTATATGGGTTTTCATGGATTTACATTTTTGTGTCCCAGTATTTTCCTTATTTTTTAGGTGTACTTTGGTTTAAAAAATGCAATATTTTAGGTCTTTCTTTTTTATCACATCATTGGCCAACCAATTTTAACAAATTAGTGATAACATAATGTGTCAGATGATTTTCATCTATGATGTAAAGACTATCCAGTAATGCTAGAGATCTGCTGTTTTAATTTTTATTTTTTTTTATTTATTTTGAGAGGGAGAGAGAGAAAAAGAGAAGGGTGAGCAGAAGAGAGGCAGGGAGAGAGGACAGAGAGAATCCCAAGCAGGCTCCCTGCTGTCAGTGCAGAGCCCAACATGGGGCTCCATCTCAGAACTGTGAGATTATAACCTGAGCTGAAATCAAGAGTGGGAGACTTAACCATCTGAACCACCCAGATGCTATTTTAAATAGCTGTTTTAAATTTTAAGAATTCAAAGGCAGTGAAATATCTTGAGTGGTATGTGAAATATTAATCATATTTTAAGAAAGCATTTAAAAAGTAAAACAACGAAGGCAATGGGTTCCCAAAGTTAGTTTCAGTAAATTGAAAATTGAAAAAGTCAACCAATTAACTGGCTCTATTGTCTGTACTTTCCCAAGTAGTCATTTTGGCTGACTCTTCCAAATCAGTGGAATCCCAGACTACAAGGAAAACAGTTACACAATTGTTAACCTATTGAGTTTCCAAGATTTATTCCTACCAAATTTCAATAAGATTAGGTTTTATTTTGTCTCTCATGACAGTGAAGGTTTATGGGATCCACTTCTCTATATATTAATTATTTTTATTATTTATAATTTATTTTATTATTTATAAAAAATAATGACTTTTATTAAAGTCATTCCAATCAAGAGAACCTGTAATTTAATGTAGAAAAAAACCAAAGAGCCATGAGCACTCACTACAGAAAATTTTTGAAATGTCAAATAATAGCCAATTGGAATCCCAAAATTGAAACCTAGGCTAATTATGTTTACAATGGATTTGGCGCGGGGAGTGCCTGAGTGGCTCAGTAAGTTAAGCATCTGACTCTTGATTTCAACTTAGGTCATGATCTCAGGGATCAAAGGATCGAGCCCCACATTGGGCCACATGCTGACATGTGACATGTGACACGTACCTGATTGGGATTCTCTCTCTCCCTCTCTTGCTGTCTGCCCCTCCCCTACTCCTCCACATACTCTTTCTTTCTCCTTCTCTCTCAAAATAAATAAACTTAAAAAAATTGATTTTGATGATTCTTAACTAGAAGATGGCAAGCATCTTCACTGTTACTAATGTCATCGTGCCTTACCTCTGAGGGATGGATCTCTCTTAGGTGTATTGGATGGCATCCTTGAGAACCACTTGTATAAACAATAAATATACTTGCATTTAGCAATAGGAGAAATAAAATTGTTCTCTTTCATATAAAAATGGATAAACTAAGAACTTTTCAGGAAGGCAAAAGAAGATTTAATAATACTGGAAGTGCAAAATCATGTGTGTCATGGGTGAAATATTCGACCTTGCTGATAGAATCATTCTACCAGAAATTATATGGCCAGAAGGCAGTGGTCCTATGGACACTTTCAAAACATCTCAACTAAGTTCCTGCAAAAAACAAACAAAAGAACAAGCACAGAACCACTACCATATTTCAAACACATCTATCTCTTATTCACCAGTGTATCTCCATGATTAGCACTGTGCCGAGGACAGTCCCAGATAGGACATACTGGATGCTTGATAAATACATTTGTTGACTTAATAAATTGAGTCAAAGCTGGATGAAATTAGTTGTTCCCATAGTTATAATTCTGTTGTGAATTTTAAAACCTGATAACTTGTGGTTGCTCAGTACTCCCTTGAATCCTACAATTAGAAACAATGGTGAAATGACATACAAGTGTCCTGCATTGATTGCCCTGTTTTATTTGTGTGTTTACAGGCAAATGGACATAGTTTTGTACATATGGAACATGAAAAAGCTGTATTACTACTGAAGAGTTTCCAGAACACAGTAGACCTAGTTATTCAACGTGAGCTTACTGTCTAAATATTTTTTATAAATAGTGAAGATACGTCTAGCCAGACCTAATGTTCAAAAAATAAATTTATACATAGAAACAAATTTTGCCAATTGCTGGACCAATGGCAAACATTAGTGCCAAATGTATAATATACTACATGTTAGCACTGATCATCCTTAAAAATGTTAACTATATAAATATGATGTTCATGTGGTTATGGATTAGTTTTAATTGTCAGCCTCCGGCTGTGCATTGGTGCAGTTTTGGTTTTGTTTTCGTTTTGTTTTTTTAATCAAATAAGTTTCTTCTCGAAGTGGATTTCATATAATTTCAGAGCACGGAAGCACATACAAGCTCTTTACGAATTCTGCTCTCCATCAGAAACACTGCCTCAAAGTTGTATATGCCTTTATATAGAATATACAAATATAAAGAATTGTAATTCCCATAAAATATTTCTAGCACAGGTACATGTTGGCATATATACAAAAAGAATATAGAGAAAAACAATATTTTCATAAACTAAACATCTCGGATTGAGAAAGAAACTATATCTTAAAATAAGACTTTACTATATTGAATCTTTTTCAATAAAAATTACATGATAATGCCTTATGAAAGTAACTGTACATACGGTATAAAGTGTTTATATTTGGTTCCATATTCATTTGCTAAATTCTCATAACACAGAGTGAAATATTTCATAAATTAGCCATTTATCTCTGGGACCTGAATAAAAATAGGACAAACTAATTTGTTCAATGCCTTTAGCTAATTACAATACACACAGAGTTAAGATATAGACTAAAGGTCATTATAGATAAATCTTTTTCACCACAAATTTAAGCAGTGAATGATGGGTGGCAGGAAAGAGATTGCTTTATTTCTTTCAAGTTTATGTTGATTATAAACTGTAGCCCCTGTGATTTCTTTACTTGTAAATGTGGCATTTATCTGTGTGTTGCTTTATCTAATTTGCTACTTTTAAATCATTTAAAATGAGTTTTGGAGATTGATAAAATTTATCATTAAGAAAGACTTGTTAGAAAGTTATGGTGAATGATTAAAAAACTTTAGTATTTAAATATGAAACTTCAAATATAATTTCTCAGAGCTGCGGTCTACTTGTATTATTAATTTCAGTGCCTGTTTTTGTGGGCAAAAATAGAGAAAATACTTTTTTTCCAAAAAAGTTTCAAAGTATATAAAATCCTGAGTCTGTCTTACTGGACAAGCATAGTTAATATAGAATTAGTTATTTTTTACATTAGAATCGTTTTCCTCTATAAATGACCAAAATTCATTTTATAATTCTTTAGAATATTTCTTTTATATATTAGTCATTAATTTGATTAAAATGTTAATTTGAAATTCCAGAATAATTTCCCAGAGTTGATTGTATGCATGTTCCCTCTCATATTTCCACATTATATATATGTTATATATATAATGAATTTAGTTTATATGCTAGCGTTTCAAGTATTCTATTAGGATTTTCACAATAGTATCACATATTGATGTCACCAAAGCTCTGAGAGTAATATTTGTAAGTTAACTGTTTTATGGGGACATTGAAAATACTGTATTTTTGTAGGGTCTATTAAAATGAGTGTCACTTATTAGAAGTACAGTGGTATTTTTTGGCAATAGAATTTGTCACTTGAAGGCAAATGATACTTCACTTTATAGATGATGCACTAATTTTGATGTTGCTTTATGTCAGGGTGACATTATACCATGATTTTATAGGGTTTGACATTTAGCAAATAATTAAATGATTGGCCTATTTAATATGTTTCCCAGAAGTAACTTTTAAATGCATTTTAATATATTGACAGTTTCTGATGAGAAATGTCTTTCAGAGCCTAATTTTCTTTGTCAAAAACTTACACCAAACCATGGTATCACTGTTTCCAGCTCCTATTATAGGATGATCATCATTAATCAAGATAGAAGCCCCCCCACTGGCCTCACAAGATCACTTAAAGGAAAAACAAACTCATGGGTGTAGTTTGGTGGCAATGAAGCATCTCAAATCATCCCATCAGTTTTGTTTAATCTTTAATGGGAGAGGTGGGAGAAGAGCCAGATGGAGGACTTCCCAAGTCTCTTTGCTTATGTCAGGTTTCCACATCAAACCCAGGGTTTCAGGAGATGCTTCTGAAGCACAAAGCTGAGAGGATGATAGTAAACACCTCTGCCACTCCTGATGTGACAGCATTGTCCCAGGCCAGAGCTTTCATCCTTCCTGTTTGACAGGAAGTGAGGAAAAGTGAAAAAGGATCCCTGACCACAAATGGGAAAGAAATCTGATGTGCCAAAGCACCTCACTGTCAATTGTACTGCCATGCTGCATACTGAGAAAAGGCAGGTAATAATGAAAAAAGCATCTTGTTTTGTAGATTGAATAAAAATCACAAATTACTTAAAGGGGTTAAGAAATCTAATTTATTCCATCCGTGACCAAACCAGTAATACATTAATTTCTGAGTATTGGCTGTTTTTTTGGAGTAACTGCTTTTGCTGCCTGAACTTAGAATCTGGTTTATGTTAACCAACCCTCACCAACCCCGCTCCCCCTAAAAAAGTTAAAGGTGTGCCTTTTTTAAAAAGAAAGTTGACAGCAACAGAGGAGTGGAATTCGTGATGACTCCAGTAGACTCACCTCTTGGTCTTTGATTTTTATTGAGATCCTTCTCCTGAGGCAGCTGTCTGCATCTGGTGGATCAGTAAGACACAACGAAGGAGGACAGGAAAGATCAGAGGTGGAAAGAACAAGCACTGAAAAACATTGGTAGAATTCCTGCAGGTTTTGCAAGCCAAATAGACATTAGTGGACAACTTTTAAACACTACTCACATGGCTTATAATACATTGTCACAAAAGCTCTTTTATAATAATTTCTGCCTTCAGACAATATAAGTCATCTAGACATTGTAATTTCAAAATATGAGTGGATTTGGACAAGGAATACTGAAAATCATTCTAACATACTTTTATATCATACTAATTTATTACTCATGGGAACCTATAAAATATATGTGTCCTAGTTAATTAGAACTGTTAATTATATAAATATCAAAGAATCCCAGTCACTTCTGGGTCTTCCACTGGATTGGCAGTTTTAAAGAGAGGATGACAAATCAGCATTAATTTGTTTTTAATTCTAAAGATGACTGCATACATATTACTAATATAATGTCTTATTTAAAAAGTAGTACTGAAATATATTTCACCAGGTGAACTAAAGAGAAAGTGTACTCAGATGGAAGAAAATGAAGAAATTAGATTTATACATTCAAATATTAAGTGAAAAGTGCTTGAGTTTGCCAAAATGATTAGATGAAGGAAGCCAGGGGAAAAAACATCTTACTATAAATCATAAAATCTGTTTAATATCTTCACCAAAATTTAAATATTTGGAAAACATAGTGTGTTTCCTAGCTTGTCTTTTCATTGGCTTTTAATGCTTTCCTCAGTTAATTTCTGCCCCTCATTGGCACACAGATCAAGTATGTCTACTCTGATGGATACACTGTTATCAAAAGGCAACAATACAACATAACCAGATAAACCGCTCTGTTGGCATGTTGGTACAAGACGGTAGTAGGCTCTAAGCCTTTGGTGACTTCAATCAGACAATGTGTTTGACTGACTCCTGAGACCAAATAGCAGGTTTATTGAAACACTAGGTCAGTAAAACGTTATGCAAATAATGAAATCCAGTAAGTTAGAAAGATGGGTCTTTTATGTAGTATCGAGAAAAGCAGGGTTGAGTTTCCAGTAAAATTCCTCTCACAGAAATGCTAAGTCTTTGTGAGGCTCAATAAAATGTTCAAACACTGGGTTGGTGATGTGCCCTCTCTTATGGTTGTAGCTGCCTGGTCATCTGGTTATTGGGGGGAAATCTTCAGATGTGAGATCACCTGCATGAACTTTTTCTTCCTTAGCAATACAACTGCTTTCCACTAAGAAAAACATCTTGCCTTGGCCTAGAATATTTCCCATCACTCAGTAAGACTTCCACCCAAATATACGTTATAGCAAAACAATAGAACGTGGGTTGTGGAAAAAAGGATGTGCACTATAGAAAACACGGATTAATATTATAGGAGATCCTGGGTGTCAGCTCTCCTGTGCAGCCTTTCAGCTTCAATTGATCTAAACTTCTCAGAGAAATGTATTTTCTGAAGTACCCACTGTATAGAAGTCAAGCAGAGCAGTCAAGTTTTCTAGTTATATTCAGAAACTTCTGGGGGGCATTTCTGTTTCTAGTATGTAAAACTGGCCTCTCTGCATTGCTGCTATTGCTGCTGTAAACTCATCCCTCTAACTCCCCATGATGTTCCAAAGGCAGTGGCTGGCTGCTTCTACCCTGCTGACACAAGGCTAAGAGGGCCTCTTAGTGTTCTAATTGTTTGGAGACCCTTGAGTATCTACTGATGGTCCCAGCTTCCAGTTTGGGAAGAACTTTCTTGGGTGATCAAGGAACCTGGATTAGTAGCAGTAACCAAGGTGCAAAGGTGGAGCACTTCTGTCTCTGACAACAAAAAACTGTGTGCTCAAGAGTGAGAGTGACAATGCCTTAATAGAACCGTGTTTCCACTTCTGTTTTTTAAGCGTTGAATTTTACCGTATCAAGGACTCTTTCTAAGCCTGCCAGCTGATTGCTACTGGGATAGGTTCTAATCCTCCTCACCTTTGACCCTCTCTGCAAGAGAATGGTTTGGAAAACACTCCCGTGTGAGGATATAAATTGCATGGCTTCTATTTTGGAGAACCCAGAGATTTCTGATGTTTGGTGAAAAGGAATAAATGAAAATCTAGGAATATTGACTCCCCTGGACTTTTAACGATGTGAGTGTCATAATCTTCCCAAAGAGCAGGGGAAGTAAAGAGAGCAAACTGAGAAGGAAGGGAAATAATCCACTGGTTCCAGCTTCAGAAGCATTACTTCATCTGCTGGAGTTTCCCTACTTGGATTTTGTTGTAGGTCAGTCAGCTCACATTTGGTAACAACCCACTGAGAACTATGTAAGGTAAGAAATGAGACTGGATGACAGATGAGGAAATCTCTGCAGCTGTGCCAGTATCTCCCCAAATTATGCTCCAAAACACCTTTTTTTTTTTTTGTGCCTAATATTGTTATTGCAGTACCTCAAAGAATGTGGAAGATTGTGAAATCCAGATAGTGTTTATGTAGAAAGCACTGAAATCCTATGACTCTTGATAATCATGGTGTTGGAACCAGTGTAGGCCTGACCCAAAGAAAAAGCCATGGGTCAAATTTTTACAAATATTATTTTCAAACCTAGCATACATTTCAATGGGTGTGGGAAGGAGGGTTGAGTAAAAGTTAAATAAACCAGCCAATCTTTCTCTAGTTGGAAAAGTATATACTTTTTTTCCCCTAAACTATCACTGTTGCACAATTGTATTATTTGCACTAGTTGGTTTTTGTTTTTTTGTTTTTTTCTGTCTTTAACACATAAGCAGCTTATAGTAAGGTATCTCTATACCTGGAGTAAAATATCTTATAGACATTTATTTTCATCAGAAAAATCCATATTTCCTCCACAGGACAACAATTACTATTGCTGAATCTCAGATGTTTAAGGTATGTCATTCAAAATTCAAAACCTTTGGGGGCATTTTATTGGAGAATTTGATAAAAACATTAAGTGCAATGTTTACAACTATTTGTTGAGCATCAACTATAGACCAGGCTCCGCAAGGGATATAACATGGTCACCTCTACAAAGAGTCTCACAACCAAGTGGGAAGATGAGAAAACTTCCAGAAAAAACAGACAGTACGAGGCAATGTGGTGAGTCCTTCTGTCCCTGCCCTCAACCCATGTATGGCAAAAGGAAGTAGCATCTTCATCTAGTCAGATCTCTCTTGGGTTTGAGCACAATTGTTCCATTTGGAGCTTCCAGATAGGTCTCCCTATTGGGTCTTATGGCCTTTGGGAGACCATTATCAATGTTTGCCAAGATTTAGGGCAATATTTGATAGGCTAGAAGTGGCAAGAGTAGAGACCTTACTGGACAAGATAAGTAGCCACCAGAGTCCCTTGAATCCATGGAAGAGAATTTTGCCAGTTGCTTCATTCTAAAGAAGAGAATTTAATGAATGATGGTGTTCCTCAGCAGCACTGTATCTATGTGCCCCTGACATGTTGGAGGGAACAGATAGAAGTCAGTACTTTAAAAAGGCATGAACTGTTGGATTGAAAAAGTTCTGTGTTGGGTCCCCAAAGGGTTGCTCCTATGACGACTGCCTCTTATAGACTATTGGGGAGCATGGGAGTCCTCATTATCCAATATTAGAATGATGCGCTCAGAAATGCAGTAAAATGAATATTCATTCGGGAGCTGCATTTCTTGTTTATTTACTTCACTTCCTTCAGTGGGGTGAAGGACATTTTCACTTGAGGCTCTTCATTCCACCCCATGACTTTGCATAAGGTTGGATCATACATATTTACATATCATAGGCATCAATTTATTGTTGCAAGGAAAGTCTGATTCCTCTGAATCTAGGAATTGCTTGTTTTTTCTTCACCTTATCTATACATAACCAGTGATTTAGACACCCAAAATCCTTACCTTTTGCTGAGTATTCCCTGTGCTTTTCAACCTCAGCATTGAACCCACATTGGTCCCTCCACTGTGATGTCTTCCTTTCCCCATTCCCTTTCTAAATTATCAAACTTGCATGCAGCTTTCAGGGTCCAACTCAAGCATCACCACCACCATAAAACTTTTCCTGATCTTAACGGGAAGAAATTTCTCTTCCTTATGATAATATGGTTTTATTAATTTTTTGTACATTTTATAGTACTTACCACATTTTATTCTATCTATAGTACTTACCACATAGCTATTTGGCATTTGTTTGTTCTCTCCTACCAACTCCTTGAAAGGATCAGACAATACTTAAAAGAGGCATTCTTGGCAGAAGAGCTTCCAGAGGGCACACCTGGTTTTGCTTACCATGTATCGTTAGTGCCTTTCATAGACTCAGAAGCATAGTAAGTGCTCAATAAATGTTTATACAATGATTAAATGGATGACAAGCTTTTTAAATTAAATGGGAAGTTAATGCCGTTTACACAGTCAACTCTCAGTTCATTTACCATTCTTAGTTTTTTGTTTCTACTGCTTTTTTTAGTCCCTCCTTTTAATCTAATTCTCCTCTGCAATCCTCCAGAATCCTCTTCTAAGACCTTTTAAACTCTTCTGCCACATGTCAGCAATTGTGTTTAATTCCCTTTATATGTGTTCTAAGGACCTTAACATTGTCCAAAAAATTTAAGAAGTGGCTTTTGTTCATTGAATTGGAATATATAATATCTATCCTTTTGATTTTTTTTCTCATCTTGGAAGAAGTCGTGCATATAGATTTCAGGAATATTTTAGAGAAATGAGTGCATGAGGTTGAATTTACAGAGCCATGGTTTTGGACTTCTAGGCATCTTAGAGATAATCAAGCCAGTTCCCTCATTTTATCAGAGGCCCAAAGTCCTAGAGAAGGGATGTGACTCTGCTCTGTGAACTGAGAAGACAACCAGATGGTGGGATCTGGTTTTAGACCCCCTTTTAAGCCTCTTCTCACTGTACAGTGTGACTGGGTAGATTAGTTTGTTCAAGCTATTTTTAAATTTTGGAGGCATGGGGAATGGTAGAGTTGGATTGGGAATGGGATTAGGGAAAAGTAGTTGGGAAGAAGGAGTCCCCAACCCTATTTTAGCTCTAAAATTTAATGAACTTCTGCCCCATGCTGCCTTTTCTAGAATAAATAAGAGTCTGTCCAGAGGCCTTTCACCATAATTCAATCTGACTATGTTTGCACATTGTATTTTGGGATCATTTCATGGGCAGATTCCACCACCTGTATCCCTAAAGTGAAAATGTCATATACTCCTGCCAGAATTATCAAGAAAAGCTGCAAAAGCTATAGCATTAACATCATGAACTATTTAGATAGATCACAGACAATCTGCTTACTTGATAAAATCACATGCCCCCTGCCAAACTCTTATAGAAGTCAAAATCCAGTCTGTTGATATCAGAGTAGAGAGAAAGCTATTTATACCACCATTAGTATCAGCTTCATTAGATACTTCCCTTGTTTAAGGATTTGGAGAGAAGCAGAATCTAGTCCCTGAGACAAAAAACAGTATCTAAGAGAGAAAAGCCCTAGGTTGGTAAATTTCTAACCACATTTCCTTCATTACCTCATAGGATCTTGATTTCCTTGTAAGTAAAGCATTTCTTTCTTAGTTTTCTCTCAGAAATATTTCCCATATTTTTCTATTTGAGTTTCACAGCAAACTGACTATAGAATTTAGTGAAATCTTCCAAAGCTAAATCCATTTCTCATCTAATATTTTGCTTATACAGATAATATTAACTACTCCATCTACCTCTATCTTTTAATTTCTTTGTGGGAGGGGAACTTGCTACCTCCTCATTATATAAGGAGAACTTGCTAGCTGGCTGATGATCGCTTCTTTTTAGGACATTTTAAATTCTAGAAGCCATAAATATACATTGAAGTAAATTCTCATCATCATTTCCTTTAGCAGTATGGTGCCTCAACCTTAACAGAGGCCTACACTTTGCTCTTGTAGCCCAATGTTTATACATTTATAAAGGAAAAGAATGCCAATATCTGTTTGAACCAATTGAAGTGAAAAATGAAAAGTAAATTATTAGCTGAGAGAGTAACATTTTATAGTAAGGGTCTTTCAGCATAGTGACAGTAATTTAAGTATTATTAGGGAAGTAAGAATAAAAAAGGGGGGAAAGAAGGGAGATAACAGAATGATAGGAACAGAAAGAAACTGGATGACAGAAATCACACTCAGATTCAGACACGCCCTCCAGTCTGTCGATGATGGAGCCCCTCTTTCAGACAGTACCAGAATTCCCTTTCTCTCCTTCCCCTCTCTCCTGGCTGGTAGAGTGATCTTTCAGCTCTTCTTGGTTTCTGGCCCCTCTCCCACTCTTCTAGAAGCAGAAAGAATTTGAATTGAAAAACTAAAGCATATACTAGAATTATATTTTATTTCATTGCTATTTGTTTCTAGAAACTACTTTCATAATGTAGTGGATAATTTTTTAGACAAGCAACTTCTCAGCATAAAGAAAATCACCAAAAGTTATCTCCTTAAAAAAATAACAAGGAAATTTTCTGAAGTAAAATCTAATATCAAATAATATATCCATAAGTAAATTCTGAGGGGAAACAAGGAAAATTATTGTTCTATCAGAAGATAGAAAAGGACCTTGAGAAGATCTGGTTCATGAGTCTACCTTCTGGGAAGAACTAATGCTTTCGTAAATTCCTTCCCTCGGCAACTCACCCTTAAAAGGCAACAAAACATATGTTTCATCCAAATAAGACCCTCTGTTTAAATTGCTGGACTCGAATCCGACATATATAATCCTCATCTATAGTGGCACAGATACTTTTTAGGAACATGTCTGCAGTTAGGAAGAGTGGCCACTAGATGGAGCCCTTATATCTATATTGTGTATCCAAGTCCTGGCAATTCTCTAGTTTGGATGACCCCTTTGGAGAATCCATTCTTATACCTGTTGTGCCGATGTAACTGAATAAGTGTTAATAAATTGTTGATAAAACTGTTAACAACTATTTCTATACTCTTTTGAGGCAATTAATTTGAAACAATGCTTTAAATTTAAACAACATAAGAAAACAAATTAAGAGCTTTGAGCTTATTTTTAGTTTCTACATTTTTTTTTTTACTAAGCCTCTCTGCTTGCATCCTAATCATAAAGAGACCCAATAATAGGGAGGGGAGAGAGTGGAGAGAGATTCTTTCTCTCTAAGCCTCAGTGAATGTGTGATTTTAAAGTTTTGATATTCCCAATTGTTCAGTTTAATTATTACATTCACCATTTTAATAGTTCTTCTCTAATCTGCTTGTGATTTCCAAATATTTTGTGTCTATGTGCCATTATTTTAACCAAGCTTCCCTCCCATGTGTTCATTCTAGATATGTACAAATTATTTAAAATACATGTTTTTAAATGAGCTCTCTAAAACTTAAACATTGAGAATTAAATATGCCTTGCATAATCTTCCTTACACAGTTCAACAACTAGTTCAATCTGAATATGTGTGTATCTTTGTATGGCTTTATTTCCAGCTGACATCTGGCAGCGTCTAGACATCTAATATAAACTCCTAATTTATCTATATAATTAGCATAATATTATAATCAGATTGTACCTTCTCTTAAAGTGAATAAGGAATGTGTTTCAAAAGACTTCTCATAAAGTGATAATCAGATTCAAAAGGTAATTTAAAATCTCTCCCACCTCCCTTCTCTCAGTCAGAATGTCTGGCATTGAAGACAGAGACCCTCTGGCAGTTTGGGTGACATTGTCCTCAAGCTGTTTTGGTTCTTAGATATTTGGAACTTCAGCATCTGATGGCTGGATCATAGTTTTAAAAGCCAAATGTTTCTGTTTACTGCTTCTAAGCTAATTATATCCTCACCCTCACAGCTTAGCCAGCACCCTTGTTTGGGACTCTCCTTTGCTAATTCCATCAGTCCTATTTATTTGTGGGTTCATGGTTTCTCTCTCAACCATTTGATCTTTTCTTCTTCCAACCCCAAGCAAAAATAGAAGGAAACAAGTTCTTCTTTCCCAAAGTCTATGTCAAACTACATAAATCCTATGGTGTTTACCTCCAAAGGAAACCATTTCCTTCTGGCCCCCCTGATCAGGAACCACTAACATAGTGCACCTTTAGGGAATTCATTCAACCTTCTTTGGGGACTAGTCTTTGAATATAATTCTTCAGCCATACTGGTGGTGTCATTCGACCTAGCAATAAGTATTTTGCACTTGATAGAATCACATAGCTTTTTTATGATCAAGACAGATTTCTCTAGCAGGCCATCTCTATGATATGTTCTTTATAAAACCAGGAAGGCTGCTGGCAAACATTTTAAATATAGGTTTGTGACCACTTCCTAGAGAAATTCAAACTTGGGACTCTGTCTCTCAGACAGACAGACACACACACACACACACACACACACACACACACACATACACACACACAAGTCAATCATATTTTTTTGGGTTTTCCCTTATTTCTGACAAATGATAGTTACTATTCCTGTGACCTAGGGACCCAGATCATCATAACTCAAAGGTAAAATACTATAACTTCTTTTCTTTTTTAACCTTTCCATAAATATCTACAGCATGTTCACCTACACCCTCACAATGTATACCCAAATTTAGAGTCTCCACCCAGGCCTGTGTATGGATTGGAACAGATCTAGCACCGAGAGCTGTTAAAGCATTTTCCCCTAAGTCTTCCTCTGGACCACCCTAAGATTTGCTTTCTGGCCAATCTATGTGCTTCCTCTTTTAAAAAAGTTATCAGTAATTAAAACAATTTATCTTTGTCTTGCCGTACATTCAATTTAATCAGCAAATCTTGATGAGCAAAGGATTTTGAGGACAACGGGAGATATAAATAAGCCACGGTGCCCCCTCCCAAGAAACACAGTGTAGTGGAGACACAGACGCAGAAAGTCTAATAAATGCTACTGTGTAGGTACAAATATGAGGGGGGAACAGAGAACAGTACTATCACTTCCTCTCCTACTCTAGTGAAGATGGCAAATGCTTCCTTTCAGCTTTGTTGTTTTTAGACAGTGTGGATAAGGAATATTTTTCGGCTCCCTTAGGAAGGCAGGCTCCTGTCCCTCAAATATTACCTTTCCCAAAAAGGACAGTGTCTCAGATTAATGGAAATTGGAAATAACTGTAGTCCTCCTCTTGAATGAACCATATCAGGGAGGGGTAGTCACTAGGCTGGCTGAGTTCTGGCTTTCCAATTTCACTTGGCTTTGTCCTTCCAAGGGGTTGTCCCTTGAGGGCCAAAGTCTGAGAGGTTGAAGGACTCAACAGCCAGCTCCTCCTTCCTGAGAGAGAGAGAGAGGGGAGAGAGGGGAGAGAGAGAGAGAGAGAGAGAGAGAACTGAAGCTTGGCAACAAAGGCCTAATTCTGGTGAACTTGCATATTCTAAATATTTATACACTTACATACAAAGAAAAAATCACACTCTTTACTATTAGCAAACACCTCACCATTAGGGGGGTGCTTTGTGTTTAGGAACAGAACAGGACTCATTAGCATTCAGTATGAAGAGCAACTTGAACAACACCTATAATGAAATTTTCTAGGAAGCAAAAAAACAGAGTGGCTGGAACAAGCAGATACAGACCAAGTGTCATGCGCGCTGTCCAGAGAGAGAAACAGCTGAAGCGCCAATGGGGCTCACCCCCAGATCCTTCTCTAAGGTCCTTCAACATCAGCAATTTCACCTGGCAGCATCTCTAAGTGCTAAGAAGTAGCAGCCATCTAAATTCCCATGAGTTATTCTGAGGGGAAAATCTTGTCAGAGACTACTACTTTGGCAAGAGAAAGAGAGATACAGTTTTACAGCCAACAAAGTCCCAGCATTTTTGCTTGTTCTTTGAGGTTAAAATGAAGGCTTCCCCCCCACCCCACCCCCGGTTGGAATGAATCTAGAGGTAGGACAGCAACTATATAATAAAGGTGGGTTCAAAAGGTATGGGGGTTCAACCATGGTCTGGAAAATTAGTTGCCAATAGCTATGGAGTGTGATGCCCTTTTTTAGTTTTTTTGTTTTTAATAAAAATTGTATATACATGAGGTCTACAACATGATGAATTTGATATACAAATACATTAGCGAATTACTAGAGTTGAGCTAATTAACTTATCTCCTCACACAGTGACCTTTTTTGTATGTACTTTTTTGTGTGTCTGGTGAGAGCCCCTGAAATCTATCCTTTAGGCAAATCTCCAGTGTTTAATATGATTTTATCAGCTACAGTCCACATGCTGTACTCTAGACTTATGCCTCACGTTCCTACTATGCAGACATCATTCCACTCATAAGACAGCTTTTATATTTCCAAACTGTTGTGAGGGTTGAAAGCAATACGTGTCCTAATACATTTGTTAGAACAGTTTTTAAATTATCTGAAGAATGAATGGATGTGGTGAAACTATTAAATACAAGAGTGTCAGCAGTGGCCTCCCAGCCTGGAGGAACTCAAGTTTGTCTAAGGTAAGATCTGCCAATGAGACAATCAGTACAAAGTCACAGAAAAGGCTAATTGTTTTAGTTCAATCCAGACCAGTTACTTTTCTTCCAGACATCTGCTTCCTGATTTTAGAGAACATATTAGAAATGAAAAGAAGCAGTGTCTTATTTATCATGTGTCAAATTCAAAGGCATAGCTTCTTGTGAAGACCCTGTTATGCTTTATTCACCTTAGAAAGAGATGTGCTTACCTGTCCCTAGTCTAAAGTAGTCCTGCACGCGGCTTTAAAGATTAGTCCTGTGTCAGGTTATGGTAATGCTCCCTTCCTGCAAAAACCAACCACAGACGTCTCCAATCCGGAAAGTCACTTGAATATTTATATCAGAAATTATTTTAGCATAAGTAAGATCACTGGACTCAAATCTTTGTTTACCAAGTTTGCCTCCAACTTTGCAAGTGGAGGAAAAGTCAGGCATTTTATTGGATTTCAGAGTTCTTCAAGAACTCTTAAAAAAGCAGAAATTAATGGGTTTTTGGCATTTCAAGAACCATTGTTGAGATTATCAAGAGGCTTCAGTAAGAAACTCACACAGAACAGTAAATCATTAGTAAATAAAGAAGTAAACATTTCTAGTGAAATCTATCTCCCATGTACTTAGCACTGTGCAAAGATCATTTTACCCAGATCTTTTGCAGTTAGATGTACCCTAAAGACAGCTATCCAATAATGTCTTGTCTCCTACTTCCTGGATGGTGTTGTTTCTAGTTTTTAATGTGTGTGTTGGGAGGGTGGGTCAGGGGAAGGGTGTCACCACCTCTTGAAAACTAGCTCTCCAGGAAGGATCCAATCAAGTCATCTACACTGTGACTTTCCCTCATCTCCTCAGGACAATTGCATTTAAATGCTTAAGTCACAGGAATGAGGCAGTAATCGTTGCATTTCAGAAAATAGCCTTTTGGGAAGCTTAGGGGACATGAAAATGCAGTCTCCCTAGAGCCTCTGAAAGTACAGTGTGTATGTCTGCCTTTCTCAGTTTAGGCAGATGCTTCAAGTCCTGGTTCCAGATTGCCCTGGAATCTTAGAGTCTGGTTTGATCAGTTTATGATCAACCCCAGAATGACAGAAGCATATGCACAGAGAGGACTTGTATCAGGTGAAGTGAAATAATTATTTCCTTAGTGAAAAACTAACTTAAATTCTAGGTTACTTATAGTAGCTGCTTGCTGGATGGAAACCACAAATTTAAAGTTGTGGCGATTTTTTTTTAAATATTTGGGAATATGTTTCAAGCAATAATATAGTAAGTGTGCAATACTTTCATTAGGTAGATTGTTCTGACTTTGGAAGGACGAGAAGAAAACTGTTATGGCAGTCTGCTTTTATTTCTCAGGATAAGCATGGACATGCCTTTCGAAGGGCAGCTTTGATCATATGGCTAACTTGACATTTGGACTGACGAGTTTAATCTCACCAGGGATGGTTCTGGATTTTAGAGTTCCCCTGTCCAAACTACAACATGCTTACTGCTTTCTCCCCCGCATTTCCCACATCTCAGCCTCCAGGCCCAGCTACTGACAAGTCAGTTTGTCTGTTTTCATTGGTCTGGCCACATAAGGAACATCCTGTTTCTTTAAATCCTCAGTGCTCAAATTACCATGTAGAAACCAACTCCCTATCAATTTTCTCCACATTTAATCCTCAGCTCCTTGTCATATTTTCATTTTTCTGCATTGGTTCCCATGGTAACGAGTTTATTGGCAGAGAAAGTGTGACTCTGCTTTTAGCCTTCCACACAATACAAAATCCTTCTAGTGATCCTCGGGCAAGTGTCCTATTAAAAGGCAGGGAGAGACTAGTTCCCTAGGCTAATTCCTCTAATCCCTTACCCTACTTGCATGTTTTTCCCACCTATCCCCAAACCAGATCCACTGCCCAGAATCCCTTCACCTTTTGATACAAGTATTCAAGCACCACCCCCTCAATTACAGATGCGAGGATTGAACCTTTTTGTTCAGATGGCTTCCTCTTCTAAGTGTCAGTAGCTTAACTGACATAAATGTATAGTTGATGGCAGTGGCCATTTGAAGGCAACATGGGAGAAGCAACTTGCACTCATTTTTCACAAAATATCCTCAGGATGCACCTGAGATGTATACAGACCAGGGAATAAGTATGTCCTGAATTGAGCCTTAAGTCAGTGTCTAATGTTAGGGATGGGGATATTTAAACAAGTTTTCTTCGACTAGTTAGTAGTACATGGGGGAAAGCCAAGGAGTCATCCCAGAGAACTGAGCTTCTGAGGAAGAGGAAGAGATAACAAAGATGTAGATAAGAAAACACTGTAACTGGTGGCTGAATGTGAGCAAGGGAGCTTCAGTTGGGACAATTCAGGGGTGAAGTAGGGAAAAGGTAAGAAAACCATTGAAAGCTAGGAAATGGAGCATAGAGAAAAAAGGAGTGTTTGAGTTAACTGTCTGCAGAAATGGAGCCTGCAAATGAGAGAATAGCTTTATGCAGATTTTGGCCCAACTCCATCTACAAAATGTTTTTCCAAGTAATGTTTCTCTTAATAACAGATTATATTTTGTTTTGAATTTTAGCATTCCACTGTGGCTTGGCAGTTAGTTGTATGCATAGCAACCCCAAATCTCCTATGTCCTCAATATTCAGGAAAAAATCAGGAACTGTTCATCAGAAATTAAACAGTCCTCATGCTGAATGTGCTTTTTATTATTTTTTGAAAAGTTAATGAATTCAGGGGAATGAAAATAGATGTTAGAAATAAAAATGTGGGTATCTATAGTTAAGAAAATTATCAAATGTAAAGTGATTCCTTTTTTTGTTGGGTCTTATAAAATATGTGATGCTTAAGCACACTGAAGTTTTAAAGTCAGCTGATAATATTGTACAAAGGTATTTTTCACCCTTTAAAGGTTATTTTCCTACATTAAGAAAAGTTTTCTTATATTAAAAACTTTTTATTGTGACTCAGGTTTTGTGTCTTTGTATAGACACACATATGTAGGTATTTTTCTTTGCACACTTGTTTTGCACAGGTAAAGCAATGAGATTAAATAATGCCCGGGTATTCAGGTCAACTGACTATCATTATAGCTAGATTAACAAAAGCATTTGATGAATGGACAAAAGAAATCATATGATAACTCTTTGTATCTTTCCATCTCTCTTCCCCTTCCCCAGCACTCTACTAAAGAACATCTCTTATTTAATCAGGAAACCTTATGTAATTTTTTGGAAAGTCCACAGGAAAACCAAGTTGCAAGTCTCAGGCAGGTAGAACATAAAACAGTTCCCATATTTATTAGAATGATTAGTTTTCAGAATGTAGTGCCAAAATAAATTCTATATTCAATACTTGTAGAGTCCTTCCTTGCAGAGGCCTCTTACTGGTCTTGAATGTGGAAAAGGCATCTGTTCAGGGCAGTGAGTAGTGCTGTATGTTAAGTTTTACTCTGGAAATTTGGTTTTAGCTTTGGTGACACCTAGTGTCAATGGAATGCAATAAATGTTTTATACTGCTTGATGATGTTTAGGTTATTTCCCTTTAACAACCTCAACTACATTTTCTCCTTGAAAACGCAAGCCTTACTGTTTTCTGTGTGAAAGGAAGAGAAAGAACATTGATAGGCAGATAGGATGGATAGTTCGGTCTCAAAGCCGGTCAAGTTTCTCTTTGTACTAGGCACAGAGAAGGGACTTAAAGGAAGCTTAAGGACAGTGGCATTGTCCTCATATAAAGGAGCAATTTTTTCCTAGTTAAAAATCAGAGGTGAATCTACTAAATTGTTTGTAAATTTCAAAGACCATCTCAAATAACCTTGCAAAAAGTAAGGCTGCAAGTACTGTAGTTTCATTTTTCCTACTTTATAACCACCCAAGGGCACCCCCACCCCAGCTGTATATAAGTAAAACATAATGTGAACTATGGTCTCTTTCTACTCAGAGAAGAAATATTAACAGCAGCAATTCTAAATACACAGTGCTAGACTTTTAATTGGTCTGTAAAGAATTATAAGTAAAAGGATAACTAGATACTAGGATTTTAGAATTTTAAGTATCCATGAAAATTACTCTTTCATTCCTAAACTACTTGGCAATTCCTTACTTTGGACGTTGGTTACTTAGAGGGAAACAGTCCTTTTATTACTATATAAAGAAGTTCTAATTCCTACTATTTATATTAATTTTTTTCCATATGCTAAACACACACAGACACAGACACATAAACTGTCCATTTTCCTTTGACATCATATAATTCAGCTAGTGAAATATTTCACTCTTCTGTAGGTTTAAGAAAAATTCCTATGCGGTGATGCAACATTGGCCCACTATTTTAGTAAGATGAAGACGGTCTCTAGACTCATTCTTTTTCAACATCTGACTTCACTACCATATGTGCAGCACAACAGTGACATCTTAAGGCCAAGTAACTAGAATTCCTTTAGCCAGAGAATTGGGATCTGTTTTCAAAGAAATTTCATTATGTTATCAAGTTCACAGTTTGCAACTGGTAGATCTTTATAAATGCTTCTTTATGACTTCTTTTGCGGTCTTTGTGAACATTTTAATGTGCACTGGTAAACACTAACATTTTACATAGACATATTGTATATTAATGCATGCATTTCATTGCATAGTTTATGGACACTCCCCTTGTAAAGCTTTTATGGAAGAAGCAACAAGCCACAGCAGTATAGCAAAAGAGGCTTAATCTTTATAAATTGGGGCCTTTTCTGTCTCTTTGCTAGGCTAGGTGGCTGTATACAAATTTGGGTGGGAGGGGCAGGAAACACCTCTTAACATTTAAGGTTTTCTACGTGGGTAAACTGTAGCCAATTCAAAACAAATTGCTTACTTTAATAACAAATTTTACCATTTTATAAAAAAAATTAAATCATGACATGTTTAACTGAAATGGCTGTATTGTAATTAATATTTTGAGATAATTGTGATTTTGAGCTTAAATTATATATAAAAAGTTGTCATTTTTGTATGTGTTAAAAAACTGTATCACAATTAACAGTACTTTTTAGTTAAACTACATATTGATGTAAATAAAAACTGAATGAAGACATATTTACTACTTTATTAACATAGATTGTGAATGTACTTAATGGGTTTTTTTTTTTTTTGCAGTATGAGACCATAATGACCTTGAAAGCTGCTTCATTTTATGTGCAAAGGAGTCCTATGAATCTATATTTTAAATTTACTGAATCAGTGAAATTACTTTGTCAGTTAATTTGCAAATGCAAGCTGTATTCTCCAGTTTATTTTATGTACTGACACTAATTGGTAAAGGTGTAAAATGTGATTAGAATGCATTTTGAAGATGCTTTCTGTACAGATACAAAATACAGGGACTAAAATAATGCTGTGCAGTGTATAGCAGAGCCATTTTTCGGCTTTGGTGTACTCAACTTTTTCAGTATTTAAAAATGTGTTTTGAATAACATAAAAGTCTCTTTATTGTATAAATAATAAAATGTCACCTTATTGTAAAGTGTCTTTTGTTTAATATCAAAGCAGATTTCTTAGCCAGAGTTGTAGCGTGAAAAAGGCATGTTTCTTTTAAACCAAAAACATAACCATTATAAGCAATATTTGAAAAATATAACTTTTATTATGGACATGTAGCTATTGATCCTTGTTAATAAGCAACGGTTTTTTTCCCCCATAATATGAGCATGTCTCAATCACCCAAAAGCTACCTACCTACCTATCTGTCTATATAGATTAATATACATTCTGTTGATTGGCTACTTAATAGATTCACATGGTAAGTTTCATAATGACTGATCAGCCTACTTCTGGTATTTTTTGTGTAAATAAAAATGTTTATATTTTATTTTTACTAAATCAAGTTAACCTATAACAAATTCTCTTTTAGAAAATTACCACATTAACTATAGGTTCAGTCTTATGAAGATTAGAAGCAAATTTGAAAAGTAAGACTCTGGAAATAAAAAAGTTGCACAAATTTAGAGTAGAACACACCAAAAGAATAGATTATGTGTACAAATACCTGCTTAGTAAGTATTTAAGAAAGTATATGTCAAGATTTCTAAGTACTATACGTTATTAGTTATACTCTGTTGCTGATATCCATAGAATTAATGAAATAAGGTCTTCAGTACTTAAAAAGAACAAAAGGTATTTTTAAACACTCATACTCGGAGGTAAAAATATGTAGATCCAATCTCTTTAAATTTCTTGAATCCAGAAGTACTAGATTATTGTATAGAAACTTATTACCAAGATATAAAAAAGAATAGACATATTATATATTAATGCATGCATTTCATTGAAAGTTTTAAATTCAAAATTGTGAGGACAATTATAACACTTTTACTGTTTTCTCTACCAATAACTACATCTCATGTAACATTTCTGACAAAATGGTTTCATAAGATATGAGCAAAAGGCTAGAAAAGAAACATTTCAACTGGATTAAAACAAAAACAAGACAGTGAATATTAATTTAAAACTTATACCAAGACTAACCATATTACATAAGTCTTACCATGGGTAAGGAAAAGTCTTATTTTTTTAAACACCAAAGAACAGTTTGGAATAAAATTCAATTCAATTTTGTATGTAACAAAAAGGAAGAAATTAGATGGTCATATTCAAATCAACTGGTCATGTTATATGTAACACAAAGAGAAATGGGGAGAAAAAGCCCACTTCTACAAAAATGGTTTATCATTATAAAACTATTAAACTTCATTAAATAAAAACTCACTTTTGAAGAAACTGCTATCTTATAAGGAATGAAAGTAAGATAAATCTTCTGCAAAACAATCAAAATAAATGCATTAACACTGTATGTGGTTATCACCTTCATAAATGCACACGATACCTTAGAAAAACATTACTTATCAATGTTAAGAAGTCTAAGAATTAACATGATCATGCTTATGAAACAACTCCAGTTTAAGTAGGAATCCGGTCTCTCAAATATTCCAGAATAGCAGCTGTCCCTTTCATCAATATGGCTGCTCGAGGAACTCGGAATGGATTTCCATCCAGTAGTAATGTTCTAAACAAAAGAGAGTATTTATAGTATTATTTCAACTTTTTCCATTAGGGAGGCTTTTCTTCTAATTTCATTTGCAATTATTTAAATAAAATGTATGTATTTTTTTCTGCTTGTCCCCTTTCAAATCTAAGCATTTCAATAGGTGGAATTAGAACTACGATAATAACCCAAACAACATTAAGTGAATACTTATTATATGAAAGGTACTGTACTGAGTAACTTATATTCACCGACTCTCTTAATCACCTTACAACCCTATGGTGTAGACAGCATTAATATTCCTATTTAATAGATAAGGACGCATAAGTTGTGAGAGGTAAGAAAGACATATCCAAGATCATTTAGCTATTAAACAAAGGAGCTGTGAACCACCATTTTACCCATCTTCTCCATCTTATAATGACCATATACAACATGGTCCAGTCATACTCACACGTATTGACAAGTACCCTCACCAAGGACTGTAATGTAGTCAATATATCCCCTCTCCATCCTGGGAAACGTTAACACATGTCTGCTCTCTGCCTTGCTTGACCAGATACCCATGCAAAATCTATTCACATATGCTGAAACAATGTTCAATTTAAGATCTGAGGCCTGGTTGATTTGTTTCTTTATATAATTAATGAAATAAATTATAAAGAGACTTTTAATTTTCAAACGAGTGTGTAAAGTCAAACAACTCACACCATATTATGCAGTAGATCTAAATTATATCTTCAGTATTTTTATGGTCCATGGGGATTCTTTTAAAGGCTGATTTTCTTTATTTATAAAAAGGAGTTAATACAGTCAATCCTTCTTATGCACAGACTCCATATGCGCTAACTTGCCTACCACTAGAATTTATTAGTAACCCTAAATTGATATGCATCGCACTTTCGAGGTCATTTTTGGATACCCGAAGGCAGCAAAAAATTTGAGTCAATCAATAAGCACCTTCTCAGCTGAGGTTAAACAAGATGATGTTCTCCCTTTTTGTGTCAGTTCTCATAATCAAGTGTCCTTTCTGCGGTCTCCTTAACACAACATTTTTTGCATTTTTGTACTTCATGTGTGTGAGATGTTTAAAATTGGCCAAGTGTGGACTGAAGTGTCGTCTAGTTTTCCTAAACACAAGAGGGCTGTCGTGTGCCTTACAGAGAAAATACGTGTGTACGAAAAGCTTCTTCAGGCATAAATTATAGTATTATCTGGCTAGTTAAATGTTAATGAATTAACATTAAATACAGAAACATACAGAGAACAAGGTTATGTATTGAGTGGTTCATGAGTATTTGACCAGAGGCTCGAAATATTCTATACTAACTATATACTCCTAACTCTATACTTCCCAAGCAATAATGGTGCAGTATTCATGAATCTGGTGCTCACAGAGACTTTAGAATACAGCCACTGCACAGGACGAGAACCAACAGTATTTTACTCCTACAAACACCAATACGAGGTAGGAAAGCAGATGCCAGTGCGCCCTAATATGCCAAACCACCATCAGTTTCAACAACTAAATTACTTCTGAAACATTCTGCTTAAGCACTTGGCTTTCTGTTGACATCTCAAACTCACTTTATATTCATTTAACCAGCACTTATTGGGTGCTTACTGTGTTCTAGGCACTGGGACAACTCTTTTCTAAAGGAGGTAAAAGAAATGGTATAAATGTCCAAAAAAGCAGGATAGAAAATCAGAGGAGGGAGTGACTGTGTGGAGAAAAGGGAAGGTTTTCAAAGATGATATTTAAGTTGATTACTGATAAAATTTTTTTGCAGGGTAAAGGCATTTGAGGCTGAAGTAACAGCTAACACAAAGAATAAGGAAGACCATGCTGGGCTTGAGATAAATGGTGCCAGTCTGTAACAGATTTTGAAAAACCTTACATACACAATTGACATTTTTACGCAGCGAAGTTTCAAGTTATATACACATACAGTGACGACAAAAGTATCTCAAAACAATCAGTTACTACACTATATTACACCATATAAGCAAAACTAAAAATTTTATATTTGCTAAAACCTGAAAAGCAGAATTGGTACTGTGGATTTTGTTACCTGTTATTTTTAACACATCAAATTTTTACTTCAACAGTCCTGTAAAAGTACAATAAGAGAAAAAAAAAAACCCTTACAAATGAATAAAATCAATGGAAAAATTTCGTAGAATGGTGTGGCTACCTTAGGTTCACACAATTACCAAGCTCTGGTGGAATTTGTAGGAGGTCATTATTCTGAAGATCCAGTGTGATCAGATTTTCCATTGCCTTTATTTTCTGAGGGTCCACAGATCCAACCTGATTGTTACTAATCAAAATTGTTTCAAGTGTGGGGATGTGATACAGAACTTCAGGTAGTATTTTGAACCTATTAAAATATGAACAGAACACCGAAATATATTAGAATCAAAGCAAAATCATTCCTTCAAACAGACGATCTAAGTCCGTTATCATGGTGTAGTTTTCTTTAGTGTAATTTATTTTAATATTTGGTATAAGTCCTATCTTCCAACTGTCAAGAAAATCAACTGATTTTGGAAACCTTGAAATATATGTTAAGTGGACAGATTTGTAACATTTTCTACTTATTGTGTAAATCCAACAATGTTTTCTTCCTATGTTTTTCTCTTCACATTTAAGAAACAAGGAAATCCTCCTGAGATTCTCTCTAAAATGTCTCCATGTAGGTATTCTTTAGTTCACTTTTACTTCTTATGAGACAGAATTACTGCCAATATATGAAGTAAAGGTTAGAGATTTGTATTTTGCTTTGACTGAAGCTTCCAAATGAGTGTATTCTTGGTTCTTGAAAAGATGACAAACTAATATAGGCTGCTGCTTCCTTATCCAAAGCAACACTGAAGATGTCAAGAAAGAAGGGAAGGCTGACGGCTCTCAGCAATTAATGCCACATTATTGAGGATCTTTTGGGGGACAGAGGCTGGTTTGGTTTCAGTGTGAGATAAACTGTGGCATGGACTAGAGAAGACAAGGGATAGGCTGAGGGAGAGTTTTATAATTGTGGGCTTTTTATTTCCACATACTGGCCTTCTTTTACTGCCTTGATAAAGAAAGGAAGGAAGGAAGAAAGGAAGGAAGGAAGGAAGGAAAAGAAGGAAGGAAGGAAGGAAGGAAGGAAGGAAGGAAGGAAGGAAGGAA